>NC_136959.1:69206217-69236217 GCF_032717465.1 Coenobita brevimanus | reverse complement strand
GATGGGATACATGTGGGTGAGTGGGGATGTGGATGGGTGGGTGTGTTTGTGAGATAAGTGAGTAGGTGGGCTGGTGATTGGATGGGTGTGTGGAGGTATGAATAGGCCGGGTAGGTGAATAGGGTCTTGTGCAAGTAGGTGAGAGAGAGAGAGAGAGAGAGAGAGAGAGAGAAAGAGAGAGAGAGAGAGAGAGAGAGAGAGAGAGAGAGAGAGAGAGAGAGAGAGCAGATGAAAGTAAGGTAGAAAGGAAGAAAAACGAAAATGGAGGACGGGCCAAAAAATAAATAAATAAATAAAAGAGGAAATGAGGCAGGGAGGGAGGGAGGGAGGCAATCACGGAGAAAAGGAGAGAAGCTGAACGTAATGGAGAGAAGGGAGGGAGGGAGGGAATAAAGGTGGGAGAGACTGGGGGTGGGAATTGGGGGGGGGGGAGAGGAGGGAGGGAGGGAAAGTAGAAAGAGGGAATGGGATGGAATGAGGAAGAGAGAAAGATTAACGTTATGAAAGAAGGGGAGGGGGAAGAAGAGGCAAAGAGAGAGAGAAGGAAGAAAAGGAAGGAAGATAAGGTTGTAAGGAAGAGAGAAGATAAAGAAGGAAGAAGGGAGGAAAGGATGGAAGAAAGGAGGTAGCCAGTGAGGAAAGGACGGAAGCAGGGATCGAAGGACGGAGGAAAGGAAAGGTGGAGAGAGGGAGGAAGGGAAGCAGGGAAGAAACGATGGAGGAAGGGAAAGGTGGAAGGAGTACCAAGGAAAGTAAAGATCAGCAGACGTATTTCCCCATTCGAGTCAGTTTCTAATACGACCGTGATATCTGTTCTATGAGTCCGAGGGGAGGATAGTTAGGCAGTGAGGCCCTACACCCTGCACCAATCACTCCAATTGAAGTAATATTGGTAAGTGCCAACCACGCAGTATAAAGAAATGAAAGGGCGAATGGAAAATACAGCGCGCACCTTTCTATCACTTTCAGGGTCCTATGTCTAACTCTCATTTGAATATAATCGCTTGGCTTTGCGTGGAATAGAATACTAGACTAGTCCCAGTCATAAGGGGGTTCATGGTGACAAGATCAACACTCAGGTTCCTCTGGCTCACTCTTGGCTGAACTGTATCGTGTGGCATTATCTGGAATAGAATGCTAGAGCTGTCCTGACCGTGAGAGAGGTTAATGGTACCAGTACTAACTGTTTTGCACGTATCACTCACTCAGCTGAATAAGAATCGTCTGACGCAGACTGAAAGAGAGCACTAAAGTTGCCCCCGACGGTGAGAGGGTTGCTGTATAAATGACGGCACAGATAACATGGCCAGTATTGTGCTGCATCTGTCTGTTGGATGCTTTGTATTGGGGAAAACATTTTTTTTTTCCCCATTGTAACACGGTCAACATGTTTAGCTGGGGATTTGAAGCCGGATATCGCCCAAACGACATTTTAAACACCATTGTATGGCAGTGTACCACATGCCTGGACACTTTATTCCCTATACTTATAACTTACAATGCTTGCTTCCACCAAGGAGGTTGTCTTACCCCGCGGTGGGATGTTTGTCCGTTTGTCTGTTAGCAGGATTACTCAGTAAGTTGTGAACGGATTTTGTTGAAATTTTGTGGAAAGGTGGGCCATGGGCCAAGAAAGAATTAGTTAAATTTGTGGGCGGATTCGGATCCTATATCCACGGACCTGGATCCGGGATTACTTAAAAAGTTATGGAGGGATTTTGATGAAATTTGGTGGAAGGGTGGGCCATGGGTCAAAAAAGAGATGATTAAATTTTGGGGCGGATCCGGATCCGGATATGGCGTATCCTGCACAATATCTCCAAAAGTTCTTAATGAATTTCAATGAAATTTTGTGGAAAGGTGTGCCATGGACCAAGAAAGAACTTAATTAATTTTGGGGCGAATCCGGTTCTGAATCCGGATTCTATGTCCACAGATCCGTGTCCGGATCTTGTTTAATGGCAAAGGCTCTGGCGGAGGTATGCGCTCTCTTAACGCTTTCTAGTTTGTACTGGAACCGTTTGCCATTGATATTACAGCTGTTATATTCTGTGTGCTTTTAAGTCTTCTGAAATTCTCATCTTTGCCTCTTGGATACTTAACTGTAATACTGGAACACTGTGTTGGTCACGAAAGAATGATGTGCAGAGGATTTAGAGGCGCACTAAGGCCTTATAATATCCCGCAGTGAAGTCGGACGGAGGTTATGTATTCACCCGTGTCTGTTTGTTTGTGTACAAGATGTATTAAAAACTTGAAATCGGATTTTGATCACATGTGGTGGACAGGTAGACACGGGGGCAAGGAAGAGCTGATTAGATTTTGAGGTAAATTTACGTTCAGGTGCAGGAGTAAATCATAAATGTTGTTGGCGCTGGCGGAGGTATGAGCTGTGTGCGAGATGTTACCAGTTTTTGTATCCTCAGCAAAACTATTATTATTATTATTATTATTATTATTGTTATTATCACAGGGCATACCTTGGTGAGTATCATCTACGCAGTATAGAGTGAATGTGTGTGTCGTGTATATGAAACGTTTTTTATGTATATAAGGAAAAAAATGTGCATGTAGTAAAGCCTGTGAGGTGGAACAAGGATTCAGAGGGCTTCAATGATATGTTGGTGATGGTGATGACTGATGATGATGATGATATTAATGATGATGGTGATGATGATGATGATGATGGTGATGGTGATATTAATGATGATGATATTAATGATGATGGTGATGATGATGATGATGATGATATTAATAATGATGATGATGATGATGACAATTATACACTCATACGGCACTGAACCACCTAACATTTCATTAGTAAAGTTGATTCCTACCGATGTCTTTTCCATTAATCTCGTTTTTGACAATGTCCCGTAAGCCGGAAATTGATCCACCTGGGCACATTACCACGGAAATTACGCTCCTCAGGTAATCTTCTGCCAAACACTTTCTGAAAATCGAGATATATTTATTGTCAGCAGGTTTGGTAAAGTCATCCACCCCTAATTCTCGAAGTTTTATTCAAGACTTTAGTGACTGTTGGAATAATGTTCAAAATCTTTATTGAGATACCATCATTTTCACTGCCTGTCTGGAAAAAAAAAAGATTATGGAAAATTTATATTACTGTATTACTGAATTTTTTTTTTCAGCAATTTGCAAAGTATAGACACTGGGTTAATTGGACGCTAATTAAGCTTATTGATATGCTGAAAAGTTGAGGTAATGGCTTTGATAATTAGCCCAATATCTGGTTTCTTTAAGACTCAAAGCACTTCATGAGGTCCAGGTGTCTTGATTAAGTCTGTTACCTGACTGCCAACCATCTCGCTCACTAATGGAGGTAACGCCAGCCTCGTCTTCCTCATCTATATGCGAGAATTTATGTTTGTGGGGATGCCAGTGGGCGATTAGTCATGGCATCCCACAGTTTGTCTTCCTGCCATGGGGGAAGATGGGGAACAAGGAATGGCATTACATTAGATCCAACCTACCCCTCCCTCCCCTCCATCACTGCCATCCTTCTCCTCTCACCACCACCACCACCACCACCACTACCTTCCTTCCCCTCCCACCACCACCACCACCATCCGTACCCTCCCACCACCACCACCACCATTGCTGCCAGCCTTCCCTCGTCTTCCCCGTTCACTCCACCATTACCACTACCGCTCCCCTCCCTTTCCCTCTCTACCCCAGCATTACCATCACCCTACCCCTTTTCCTTCCCTCCTTTCTCCTTCCCACTACTACCACCACCTCTCCCTTCCCCTCCCCGCAACCACTACAAATACACCACCCCATCCTTCCCTTCCCCACCATTACCACAACCCTTGCCCTCTCCACGCCCCTCTCTCCCCCAACCACCACCACCACCATCACCATCTCTCTCCCTCGCTGTTATCCACATTTTGCGATGCAAGTCTTAACTGACGTGTGTGAGAGCAAATAGATCTGCTATTTAATGTGCCATGTACATCTGTGCATTCGTTCCAGGAAGAGGGTTTTGACGAGCAATTATGGATGCATGGCAGAATGGAATTACCCTCATTATCCCTGCATTAAATAAGTCCATATCAAACTCTGTGCTGCAGATAAGAAGCTGAAGTAATCGTGTAGGCTAATATTAACCCGTGCAGTCGAATAATGTTTTTCTTTTAACTTCGAAATTTGCTGTCTCAAGATTGTTTTAGTTAGTTTAGGAAGGTACTCTTACTGGAAGGTTTAGATATATCCGTCATTAATATCTTTACTAACAGTGTGATTCCTTAAGCTGAGTGCAATCTTAGATAATTGCAAGATTGACCTATAAAATGCGTCGTTGAATTGAAGGGGTTAAAATGTTAGCCATCTACGTTTTATTAGCATGTGCTCCATTGTCTACTAATAATGGGTCTTGTACTAGTGACAAACCTTTTATTTTCATCCTTCAGTCATGTGCCGTAATGTTTGGCTGATTCCTGCCACCTCCAGACGATTTTAAGTTGCATGGGAGGAGCTGATAGAACGAGAGGGGTTTAAATATACCCTTCATAGTCACCTTACTACGGTTTATTTCCCTGAACTAAACAAAGCTGTCAGGGGTTAGCAAGAATGAAATTAAGAAACGCATCGGTCTGAAAGGGTTAACTGTGATTCCTTATGGCTTTTTAAAATTGCCGGGAATTTTTTTTTTTTTTTCCAGGTAAAATCGTAAGAGCATTGTGCCACTACTTGGACTGAGCTTTTTGTTGTGCAGGCCGGCTGTTGCAAATGGGGACATAATTTTAGAGATTCGTTGAGATCCTTCGCGAATATTCACCGTCTGTCATTGATCTCCCTCGTTTATGCAATAGGATTCTTTGCAATGTTGGTCATAATAGCCTTCGGGTTTTTCGTTTAATGTTGATTTGCCATTAGTTCCCTTTCGTTTTAATCTCTTTCACGTCAGACGTTTGCAGTATCTCCCTTGAAATGGCTACTAAGGGTACAATACGATGATCGCGGTTACAGTGTACCGATTTCATGTTGCTTTGTATCCGGCAAAAAATAAATAAACAGATTAAATAGATAATTAAAAAGATAAATAAAAGCAGATAAAATAACTAATCCCTCCAGTAGGATAACTCATTTTCAAACATGATTACTTTATCGTAGGGGGAGGCCTCTCGTAGTGAAGTGACGTGCCGACTCTGGACAGACTTCAATGGAGTGTTAAGTAATATAATCGTCGGGGGTAACCTAAATAGAGTAATAACTGAATCATCGTCCTGGAGAGGTTGACAGAATTTACGGTGTGACAAAATACGAGATTAAAAGTTTGAGGCGGCGAGTGGATGAAATAAAGGAAGGTGATTAAGTGGTAAAATGTTGGACTGCTATTCAGAAGGTTACGAGATCGATCCCAGGCAAGAGTGTGGAGGGAACTGAAGATTTGAAGTTTGCTATAAAAGTCTTTAAGTGATCCGCCATAAGACCTATCTAAATATTATAAAAAACATCACTAACGCCATCACACCAGTCCTAAACAAGACAGTCCTAAATGTATTAAGTATGGGTAGTGTGTATTAGTGCCCAAGTGGTGACTCATGATGGTATGTGACACCATCTGTTGTGCTTAAGGGGACTACTGGTCGCTGGGAACGGGCTTTATAAAATATGACAGAGGTGGGACACTTAAACCTCTCATGATCGCTTCTTCTCTGATCTATTGCAACTAACGCCACGTGATTTTATTTAGCTAAGAGTGTATCACAGGAGCCTGAGAGTGTTAATACTGTCACATCAGTCCTCCTACGGTCGGGATAGAATAATAATCAGCTGAGTGAGTCACAGGAGCCAGTGATATAAAATGAAAAATAAAAATGAAAGTAAGTGTGCGAGACTAAACCCTGTTTCAGAGGATGAGGGGAGACATTCACAGACAAACCCATGATATATTCCCCGTCGTAAATGTCATTGGCTTTTACAGGAGGGACGAGGGAGGGTGAGTGCAGAATCCCCCCCTTGCTCTAGTTCTTCCTGGCAAAGCAAATCTTAATGAGGGCGGTCACGTTAAGTTTTCGTGATTGGTTGATTTTGAAAAATCTCTGTATAGCGGTGTAGTCGTCAACCACAGTTTCTGCTCGCCTTAAACCCCTGCAAAAAGAGCTATATATTGCGCTTTGTTAAGGTGGCTGCAAAAAGAGCTATATATTGCGCTTTGTTAAGATGGTATTTCAGGTCTCTGTTAGATTGTACGAGGGGCGTTCGGCGAGGTCGCTCTTACTCGTGCCGTGTGGGGGGGCTTTCAACCACCAACACCGGGTCTTCGTGAGGCGTGAAACCCTACCTAAGGCTTCCTCGTTGCCAGGGGTAGGACAGAGGGTGAACAGACACGAACAGACACAAGCAGAAACGAGCAGACTGTACACCTGACGTCAATGAAGGACTAATTCACTCACCATTAATTATTGACACTGACGCCACTCTTGCTGCTGCTCACGTTGTTTCACTGGACGAGAGAGAGAGAGAGAGAGAGAGAGAGAGAGAGAAGAGCTTAAATATGTTACTGCGTTGGCGCCAGGTTGGTTTGAAAGGTAAACTCAGTGGACTGCTGGCTGAAACTCTCCTTGAGTTGAGGGACACTGGTGTATTCGGGCAGTGGAGCCGCCCAGTTCTGTCGATGCCACCACGTGAAGGCGTCCCTCTCCAGCACTGGGGTAGAACATAAAAGCGGCCATCAATTGTGTGACGATGTGTACTCACGAGAAAAACATACACTTCCTCCTGGAGTTGTTTTTAAATTACTCTGAACAGTTTACCAAGTGTCCGTAACTGCTGAGTATTTAGATATATTTATTTATTTATTTTTTTCACGTTGGTACTGACTCGTAATCTGATTGTCTATAACAGGTATTTAGATTGTTTTTTTCGCGTTAATACTGACCTTGATTTAATTCTGAAGTGCTTAGTGGCTGTAGGAAAGAGAGGCAGAGACATGGACCCGTATTCTCGTCGGGCTCCGTGACACCTCTTCCTTAGCGATTAATTTTTGGATATGGCTGATTAATATCCTTTTGTACGTTCTTTATGAAGGGCATGGCAATGTTAGAAGGATTTATATAACGGTATAGGAGAGTAAGGTGTAATGAGCAAAATAAATCGCTTAGGAAAAGGCGTTAGGGAGAGTAAGGGTTATTGAGGGCATACGGAAGAATAGGAAGATGTAGAATCCAAAGAAAGATAGAAAAATTGGAAGAGAGAGAGAAGGGATCTGCAAGAGAAAGATTAATATAGGAGAGAGGAAGTGAAGGAAGGGAAGATGGATGGAGAGAGAGAGAGAGAGAGAGAGAGAGACAGACAGACAGACAGACAGACAGACAGAGAATACAAGCGAGCGAGGGAGAAAGAAAACAAAAGGCAGGAAGGAGTGAAGGAGGAAATTAAGGAAGGAAGGAAGGAAGGAAAGACGGAGGAAGGAAGGGAAAGGAAGATAGGAAAGAGGAGGAGAGGAAATAGGAAAGGGAATGGAGGCAAAATCAGAAGAGAAGGAAGGAGGAAAGATGGCAAGGAGAAAAGGAGGGAGAAAAGGGGAGGAAGGAATAGAAGGTGGAGAAAGGAGAGAAAGCAGCAATGAATGAAGGAGGGAGGGAGAAATGAAAGAAAAGAGAAAACGAAAGAAAGGAGGAAGGAAGGAACGAAGGAAGACAGGAAGAAGAGAGGGAAGAAATGAAAGAAGAAAGGAAGGAAGGAGACAAGGCAGGCAGGAAGGAAGGAGGGAGTTAAGGAGAATAATTCTGGAAAGAGTATTATGATGATTTTTGTCTTAAGATTTTTTCCTCCTCCTCCCTTCCTGCATTTCTCTCTCTCTCTCTCTCTCTCTCTCTCTCTCTCTCTCTTTCCTCCAACATTGCTCCTTCCTCTCCTTCGCACCGATACCTCCGCAGATTCCACACACGCCCCTCTCTCTCTCTCTCTCTCTCTCTCTCTCTCTCTCTCTCTCTCTCTCTCTCTCTCTCTCAAATTCCCTCACGTCCGCTTCTATTCCTTAACCTTGAAGATTATTGGCTTTGAAATTAATAAAAATCTTGATGTGAGAGAGAGAGAGAGAGAGAGAGAGAGAGAGAGAGAGGCTTCTTTTACCCTCTGACGTCTTATGTTTTTCTTGTATAATAAGTATCCCTCCTTTTTTCCCCTCTCCTACCCTCCTTTTGTCCTTTCTCTCTCTCTCTCCCTCTCTCTCTCCTTTTTCGTCTTCCTTTCTTTTTCTTTTTCTCCTCCTCCTCCTCCTCCTCCTCCTCCTTCTCCCATTCTTTTTCTTTTCTCCATAATCGTCTTCGTCTTTTTCTCCTTCCTCCGCATCGTGTCTCCCATCTCTCTTCCTTCCCTCCCTGCTTTCTCATCCCTCCTCATTTCCATATCACCCTCCCTCTCACATTCTCTCTCTTCTCTCCTTCCTTCACCTCTCCTTCATTATTCATTTTCTTCTCCTTCCATTTATTTGCACCTTTCCACGTTTGTCATTTCTTTTTCCTTCCCTTTGCTGTCTTTACCTTCCTTTCTTTGTCTGTCTGTCTGCCCCCCCCTCTCTCTCTCTCATCCCTTCTCGTTTTCCCTCCTTGCTTCCTTCTCTTCCTCTCCTCCTTCTTTTCTCTTCTTTCTTTATCCTCACCGTCCCTCGCAGTTCCTTATATTCCGTAGTCATTGTTTTTTTTTTTTTGTATCCCTCTTTTATCCTTCTTCCTTCCTCCCATGCCCTCCGTATTCCTTCCTTCTTTCCCTCATTCTTTTCTTCCTTGCTTCCTTCCTTCCATCCACCCTCCATCCATTCATCTATCCATCCATCAGCCATCCACGTCAATCTGTTCATCCATCTGTGCACTTACTTATACATCTGTCTATCTCTCTGGCTTTCCTTTTTTCTTCCCTCCTTCCTTCCTTCCTTCCTTCCGCCATTCCTTCCTTCCTTCTTTCCTTCCTTCCTTCCTTCCTTGTCTCACTCCAACCAGCCTTACGTACCACACTCATTAACCATGGTTCGTTTCTCCTTGCCTTCTTCCCTCTCTCTCCTTCCTCCCTTCCTTCGTCCCTGCCTACCTTCCGTCCCTCCCTCCTTCCTAGCCTTCCTTCCCTACTCCCTAAGCGCCTTAACCCCTTCAGTCCAACGACATACGGTATTTCATCCTTCCCATCTTCAGTTAATGTTTCAATATAGGGGAGACTTTTTTTTTTTTTTTTTTTTTTTACATATAGAGGGTTTAATATTGCCTTCCCACACTCTGTCCATCGTAACTTGGCCTAGATTTTCGTCCATTTACAGCTTATTTCACGAAGCTAAATGGGAGAAGAAGACTGCTCCGGCTGTACATCATTTCCATAGCACTTGTTCGTGACTAGTACGGTATTTTAGCGTTCATCTATTGATATATCTCAGTATTCATGATGGGCAGTTGGCAGTTGTAGGCCAGGTTGGAGTAAAAATTGCATGCCAAGGTCGTCCTCAAGCCAGTCTCTCTAATCTGATGATGTATTTTTTAGATCATTCTTGCTACCTCCGATTACTGTATTAGGTGATTCAAATACACCGCTTCGCTTCCACTCCACCGGCCGATTTCTCGTGTGGTTTGGGGACGGCTCAGTGTTATCAGTATCTTCCCTGCATCATTGTCGGACTTCGCTAGCAGTAGGTGCCGGCCCTACTAGCGCGTAAGTCTCCGGGTCATTCGTAACCAGGTGAGAACTGGGCCAGATTGCAGCCCTTGGCGCGGCTCCAGCAGTCTTCCCTGTGTCTTACTGGATGCAGGGCAGTGTCACCCGGGACTTGGGTCGTATTCTCAGATTCTTACGATGAGATTTATTTAAATATCGTAAGATTTTTTCTTGAAGTCAGATTCATGAAATGACTCTTTTGGAGTCGTCTTGGGCCTTTTTTTGTTCATTTTCAGGCCGAGAGTCTCCAAAGGTATAGCAATAAACACTTAGGCTTTTCTGGTGAATCTCCTGGTCCAAATGCAACACCCACAACCACACTAGTCAACCACGCCTTCCTGCACTTTCTATCCATGTCTTTAGCCGATTAAATAGTTTTGTTAGTTATAACTTTCCCTATACCAAACACCCACCAAAGGACAAGCATGTCGGCTGCTGCTTGTTTGCCTTTGTATTCCTTTGTACTCCTCTGTACTCCTTACCTTTCGTCCCGCCTTCCTTCCTGCCCTTCTTCCTTCTCCCATTCCCTCCTTGCCCCTTCCCTCCCTTTCTTCCTCCCTTCCTCCCGACCTGCCTTCCCTCCTTCCTCCCAACCTTAACTTCCCTCATTCCTTGCGACCGTCCTCCTTTCTTTCCTCCCTCTCACTCCCCCGTTCTCTCCTTTCCTCCCTCCTTCCTTCCTCCCTTCCTAGCCTCCGTCCGCTAAAATTACTGCCCCCCGCCACAACCCACAGACGTAGCGCCAAATTTATACACCGCTAACATTCCCCACTCTTTTTACCGCTCACTCTCTTCATATTTCATCACAATCGCTGCCTTACTCTTTCTTTCAGTCCTGGCCTTCATGCCTTCTTTCATTTGGCTGCTTTCAATCTCTTCTTTCACTGTGCTGCTTTCATATGCTGTACTCTGACCTTCCTAAATTATTTTTTTTTTCTGCCTTTGTTTCTTTCTTTCCTAATTCTTTCTCTGTCGCTGTTTTTATGCGTCTCTGTTTAAAGCGTCTGTGTTTCTTTCATTTTGCTGTTTTCATGATTTTTTTTTTGCTCTGTTGCTTTTACACTTTTTATCTCCGCCAGCGGAGTTAGAGGAGGTTTTGTATTCACCCCAGTTTGTCTGTTTGTTTGTGCACACGATATCTCAAAAAGTTATCGATGGATTGCAATGAACTTTTGTGGATATGTGGGTCGTGGGACAAGGCAGTGTTGATAATATTTTGGTGGTGATCCGGTTTGTCTGGTGGAGGTGTGTATGGGGAGGTATGCGCTCTCTGATTGCTCGGTTCTTGTTATTTTGCTGCCCTCTTAATTCCTTCGTTCTCTTTTTTCTCCTCATTTTGCCTCTATCATATTTATACCCGCGCTTACGAAACGAGAGCGGGCGTTTTTCATCGACAGTGTGTGTGTGTGTGTGTGTGTGTGTGTGTGTGTGTGTGTGTGTGTGTGTGTGTGTGTGTGTGTGTAAATAAGGTGTCTGAGGCATTTTTTATCCAATATTAACCAAAGTTAATGGAAGAGTTAAGGGACAACCAAGGAACTGACCTGTTGTGTTAGACAACAGTAAGTTAAAGTTCAAGATCACAGGGCTTGGTTAAAATTCAACCCAGGAAGATCATCTTAAACAATATTCGTTCAGACCAAACATGGTGGAAAGGTTGAGGGTAAGGCAAGGACGAAGGCAATCAGTATTAAGAACAACTAATAAGATTAATGTCACAGATAAGTCACTCTGAAGATGGATTCAGGACAGGTCAAGGATAAGGTGATTCGATTTTAGGAACAGTATGTCAAAGGTCAAGGTCACAGGGCGACGGTCAAGGTCACTGGGCAAAGGTCAGGGTCACAGGGCGAAAGTCAAGGTCACGGGTCAAAGGTCAAGGTCACAGGTCAAAGGTCAAGGTCATAGGGCAAAGGTCAAGGTCAGGGGTCGGGTCAAAGGTCAAGGTCACAGGACAAAGGTCAAGGTCACAGGGCAAAGGTCAAGGTCAGGGACGGGTCAAAGGTCAAGGTCACAGGGCAAAGTCTGATGATTGGCCCTTAAGAAATTGACTGGCGCGGGTATTGCACCTTTTTTTTCTCATGTTCTTCAGTTATTCTTAGTTCTCTCATATTCCTTTCATTTGCTGCCTCTGTCTTCCTTCAGTCTTTCATATACCTTATTCTTTAAATCACTTTCCTTTCTTTTTATCTTCATTTTATTTCTTTATATTCTTTCACGTCTTCATTAATTTTTTTCTGTCGCCAGCTCTCTTCTCCTTTACTCGTTCTTGTTTTTCTTCGTTGTCTTAGTTGTTCTTATCCTTTGTTTTCCCTTATTCAGTTATTGTCGTTCCT
The DNA here is from genome assembly GCF_032717465.1 of Coenobita brevimanus. NCBI lineage: Eukaryota > Metazoa > Arthropoda > Malacostraca > Decapoda > Coenobitidae > Coenobita > Coenobita brevimanus. The sequence goes on along the minus strand of NC_136959.1, from coordinate 69,224,212 downwards.
TCCTACATTCCTTCTTCCTTCATCTCTCTCTCTCTCTCTCTCTCTCTCTCACATACGCCTTCCATGATCATTCCATTCTTCACTTTCACTATCTTCTCATCCTCCTCCCTTCTTTCCTCCCTCCCTCTCTCCCTCCTTCCTTCCTCTCTCTCTCTCTCTCTCTCTCTCTCTCTCTCTCTCTCTCTTCAAACGTGTCTGAACTTATTTTCCGGGATTCAGGGAGAGATTCAGAAGGGAGGAGGAAAGTACTCGAGGGAGGAGTAACGGAGAGAAAAGGGAGAAAAAGGAGGGAGAAATAAAAGGAAAGAAAAAGGAGGGAAGAGAAAAAGGAGGGAGAAAAAAGAAGGAAGAGAGAAGGGAGGGAGGGAGAAAAGAAGGGAGAGAAAAGGGAGGGAGGGAGAAAAGAAGGGAGAGAAAAGGGAGGGAGGAAGAAAAGAAGGGAGAGGAAAAGGAGGGAGGAAAGAAGGAAGAGAAAAAGGAGGGAGGGAGAAAAGAAGGGAGAGGAAAGGGAGGGAGAAAAGAAAGGAGAGAAAGGGAGGGAGGAAGAATAGAAGGGAGAGAGAAGGGAGGGAGGAAGAAAAGAAGGGAGGGAGGAAGAATAGAAGGGAGAGAAAAGGGAGTGAGGGAGAAAAGAAAGGAGAGAAAAGGGAGTGAGGGAGAAAAGAAGGGAGAGAAAAGGGAGTGAGGGAGAAAAGAAGGGAGAGAAAAGGAAGTGAGGGAGAAAAAAGTAGGGAGAATAAAAGCAGGGGGAAGTAAAGGAAGAGGAAAGTACTGGAGAGAGGGGTAAGGAGAGAGAGGGGGGGGGGAATGGAGGGAGGGAGGGAGCAGTATAGGTGAAGGAGAGGGAGGAAGGGAGCAGTAAAGATGGAGGAGAGGGAGGGAGATGTAAATGAAGAGGAAAGTAGGGAGGAATAGAGGGGGAGAGAGGTGGAGGGATGGAGGGAGAAGTGAAGGGAAGGAAAGGAGAGGGTGGAAAGGGAGAAAGAGAAGAGTACTTAAGGGGGAAGTAGGATGATTGAGAGGAGGGGGGAGAGGTGAGTGGGAGGTGGGGAGGGGGAGGGGGAGGGAGAGGAGAGACAACGGGAAGAGGAGGGAAAGAGTAAAAAGAGAGGTAATGTGATGAAAAAGAAGGGGGGAGGGAAGGGAGGAAGGAGGGGAAGGGGGAATGTGGTAGGTGAGAGAGAGGGATGAGAGTGAGGGGCGTCGGATGTACAGGGAGGAAGGGAGGAAGGATTGAAGGAAAGAAGAAGGGAGGGAGGGAGGAAGGAAGGATTGAAGGAAAGAAGAAGGGAGGAGGAAGGAAGGAAGGATTGAAGGAAAGAAGAAGGGAGGAGGAAGGAAGGAAGGATTGAAGGAAAGAAGAAGGGAGGAGGGAGGGAGGAAGGAAGGAAGGATTGAAGGAAAGAAGGGAGGAGGGAGGGAGGAAGGAAGGAAGGTAGCTGAGGTGAAGGTATTAAAAGCCCTTACCAACACGTGTGAGAAAAGGATAGGGCAGAGAAAGCTCCCTCATCCACCTCTCCCCCCTCCCTCCTCCCTCTCCCTCCCCTCTCCCCCTCTCCCCTCTACCCCTCTCTCTCCTCCCTCTCCCCTCCCCTCTTCCCTACCCACCACTCTCTCCGGCAATAAAACTGCCGAGAAAAGAAGGAAAAATACCATAACTGTTGGAATGAGCAAACAAGAGGGGAGATGGAAGGAGAGAGAGAGAGAGAGAGAGAGAGAGAGAGAGAGAGAGAGGAGTGAAATGGAGGGTGGGAGGAAGAGGCAAATGAGGAGAGGGGAAGGAAGGGGGTGGTAATGATAAAGGAAGAGGAAGGAAGGAAGGATGGAAAGGAGGGATGGTAAAGGAAGAGAGAGGAGGCAGAAGGAGAGAAAAGGAAAGAGATTAGAGAATGGAGGGAGGAGAGAGGGGAAGGAAGAAGGAGAGGAAGAGGGGGAGGAAGGATATTGAAGGGGTAAAGGGGGAGAGAAAGAGGGAAAGAGGAAGAGGTGGCAGAAGAAGAGGAGAAATTGAGAGGGATGCAGAAGGAGGGGGTAAGTGAGAGGGAGAGGAGGCTGGGAGAGAGAGAGTGAAAGGGGTGCTAGGAATGTACTAGGAAGGGAGAGAAGGGAAGGAAAGCAAGAAGGAAGGAAAGGAAGGAAGAAAAAGAAGGAAGTTTTGAAAAGAGGTAAGGAGGTAGGGATCATGTTTAGGGGAGGAGAAAAGTAGGAAGAGGAGGGAGGAGGGAGGAAGGGAAGGCAGGGAGAACAAGAGGAGGTGAGTGTGAGGAAAATGAAGAAAGTGAGTGAGGGAGAGAAAGGGGACAGGAAGGAGAATGTGGGAAGGGAAAGGGAGGGGTGGGGAGGGAAGGATGAGGGGAGGGGGAAGGAGGAAAGAGGATGAGGGAGCGAGGGGAGAGGGATGAAGGAATGAGAGATGACGAGAGGGCAAAGAAGTGAATGAGGGTAAGTATGAGAATGATAAGAAGGAAGGGAGAAGGAAAATCTGTGAGAGAGAGAGAGAGAGAGAGAGAGAGAGAGAGAGAGAGAGAGAGAGAGGAATGGAAGAGTAAGGGGAAGAATGAGAAAGCATTGTGTACAGGGGATATTTGTTCTGTGATAATTGCAAGCATACTTATCTCAGTGGGAAATTGAGTCAGGGTGGTGGTGGTGGTGATGATGATGATGATGATGGTGAAAATGATGCTGTTGCTTCTGTTCCTAATGATGATAATGGTGATGATGATGATGATGATGATGATGTCTACCCTAACCGCTCTCACTCACACGCCAGCCAATCACAACACCCAATTACCGGATTAATTACACCAGTTAATGCCCCGTAATGTCATACCGCCGGATAATTAAGCGCGGAGGACGGAGATGTGATGCGGAGTGGGGGAGTGACTGATATGGGTTGAGTGACAGGTTGAGTGCGAAGTTGAGCATGAGGAAGAATGTGAGGTTGAGAGGGACGTTTAGGGGTGGGTTGAGGAGGAAGTTGAGAGGCAGATTGAGGGACAGGTTGAAGGTGGAGTCGAGGTGGAGGTTGAGTGGGATGTTGAGGGGCAGTTTGAGTGGCAGGTTTAGGAGCAAGTTGAGGCTAGGTTTGAGGAAGAGGTTTAGACGGAGGTTGAGTGGGAGGTTGAGGGGCAGTTTGAGTGGCAGGTTGAGGGGAAGCTTGAGTGGGAGACTGATTGGTAAGTTACGTGGATGTATGAAGGGGGAGAAGCAGAGGAAGCCTTGGAATTACTGCCAATCGACTGCACGAAGGGTCTTACTGATGGCTAAGTCGAAGCATAGGAGTGTTTAGCAAGTATTTACTAGTAGGCCAAAGATGTTTTCGTTCGTTATCTGTTTATTATCAGTCTATTTAAAACATGATTTGTGCTGAGACTGTGAAGATGATCTGTGTCGGTATTTTTTACTTCCTTGCTGGATGGACTGGGAAAAGGGGGGAAACAAACCTCGTCCATGAGTCTGACCGGCGGGGTGTATAGGAAAATTGAGAGGACTTCCATTTCTGGCACACGCACTGATGGTTGACGTCACACACACACACACACACACACACACACACACACACACACACACACACACACACACACACACACACACACACACACACACACACACACACACACACACACACACACACACACACACACACGCACACTTAAACTTGTTATTGGCTATTTTCACCTGACGAAGCTGGTCCACTCCCACACCTGATTACCTATTCCTGGGTGCCTGTTATTCAATCAACCTTGGTTGTAAAGTAGGGACGAGTCTCCTTGGTTACTAGTCTGTTTTTATCTGACGGAACTGGGCGACTACCATAACTTGAACACTAGGTTGTGGTTTTATGAGAGGCGATGAGCTTTAGGTGTGTGGTCTCCTTGGTTGCTAGTCAAAATCATCCTCTGCTCTGACTACACTTGGCCATCAAACGAGCTAAATAAGGTTAGAGATCTTGTTTAGGTCATAATAATAATCTATCTATCTATCTATTGCCAGACGCCTCAATCCCGTTTGGGGTGGCCACAAACAAATCGCCTCCAAGTCGCCCTGTCCCCCGCCATTTCACTACCCTGCTCCCAACTCACACCCCCCTCTCTCATATACCTCTCCACCCCATCCCTCCATCTCATCCTCGGTCTCCCCCTCCCTCTTCCACCCTCCACCTCACTCACATACACTCTCTTCGTCAGTCTTTCACCCTCCATCCTCTCCACATGGCCAAACCACCTCAGTGTGTTCCTCACAACGCTTCCTATCACATCCACATCAACACCACAACGCTTCTTTATATCCTCATTCGTCAGCCTGTCTCTCCACGTGACTCCACAAGCTCCTCTTAAATAACTCATTTCCACTGCTCTCACTCTTGACTTGTGTCCTTCCAACAACGTCCAAGCTTCACTTCCGTACGTTAGAGTTGGTATCACAATACTGTCATGTAGTAACTTTTTTACTTCCATGCTCACTTCCCTGTTTCTTATCACTGCTTTCAAGGAACCAGCAACCTTTCTTCCCTGCTGTACCCTTTCAAGCACTTCACCCTCCAAACCTCCATCCTTACTCATCACACTACCCAAATACTTAAACGTACTCACATTTTCCAATTCCTCACCATCCAACCTCGCTATACATTCACTGACTTCACCTCTCTCAAAGACCATCACTTTACTCTTCCCTACATTCACCTTTAGGTTCCGTTTCTTACACACTCTCTCAAACTCATCCACCAAGCCTTGCAGCTCCCCTTCATCTTCACTCAACAACACAGTATCATCTGCAAACAACAGTACAGGGAGTTTCCAAACACTATCCTCTCTCACCAGGGCCACTCCAACATCCACTACCCTACCTTGTACCTCTTTTATTACCCCATCCATGTACAGATTGAACAACCATGGAGACATGACACATCCCTGTTTCAAACCAACTTTCAAAGAGAAAAATTCACTTAGTTCACCATCCACACGCACTGCAGCCTTAGCACCATCATACATACTCTTCACAGCATTCAACAACTTCCCATCTACTCCATATATTCTTAACACTTTCCACAATCCTTGTCTATCCACCCTGTCATATGCTTTCTCCAAATCCATGAAATAATGATAATAATAATAATAATAATAATAATAATAATAGTATTTTCCGCTAAAATGGCCTAACTTTATATTCAGCAAAACTAGGCGTGCTGCTGCCTCTTATAAAACATTCGTGTTAAAAATGAATAATTAAAAAAAAAGGAACATTATAGCTTTGTTCCTGTACAATATGACCCTCGATTTGCTACACTGCTATGCTCCTTTTACTCAAACTTGGCCAAGATTTTCGTCCATTTGCAACTCATTTTCCCGTAGCCCGTCGGAAAAAGAACAGTGCTACGGCCTTACCACCTTCCCATAGCGCTTCTTCGTGACTAGCCTCAGATTCTAGTGTTGGTCTATTGTTACAACTCAGCATTCAGGATGGAGAGGTGGCAGTTTTAGGTCGTTGAGATAAACACGTTGTGGTCAAATTTTACCCTCTTCAGTTGATTTAATGAAGGAATATTAGATTAAAAGAAAAAAAAAACTGGCTGGCTATATTCAGCTCCTGGGCCGCTGGTTAACCACTCCTTTCCCTGAGACCAAGTACTTTACCTTCAACAGATGACGCCACTCACTTCATGTTACCTCTTGGGTGCTAATTTCCAGCCTCCATACTGAACAGGTGCTTGGGGCTCTCTCATTCAGGACTGGTTTGAGCTGGCATCAGAAATTTCTTAACACCTCATTTAGATCCTCTTGTACGCTGCTCAGGTAAACGTTGTCGGTGATGGAAATAGACAAATAACTTAAAGAGAATATTAAGTGTAATACGAAGTTTCCTATGGCAATTAGAATATATATATATATATATATATATATATATATATATATATATATATATATATGTGTGTGTGTGTGTGTGTGTGTGTGTGTGTGTGTGTGTGTGTGTGTGTGTGTTTTCGAGTGAGCGGGTGCTTGCGCTCTTCCTAGAATTGAGCGTGAGTGCGTTTGGGTAGGTTGGAACTGTGGGTAGTGTTACTGGTAAAACACCTTGTAAAGACAGCACTGTATTGAGATGCCGTGTCGCCCCAGTGAACTTTATCATCTCGCAATTGAAGAAACCTGCTAGACCGAACGGCTGTCTCGCGGTGAAGCCTGGCGTTCTCGATATGTAAGTCTCGTAAAATTTAGTCGGTTTGGTTGACGCGAAGGTATAAGAGAGTGCGTCAAAGAAATTCACATCCTTAATCTTTTTTCCTCTTGTAGTGGAGATGAAACTAGTGATTTTAGCCTCGGTGGAAGTGGGTTCACTGTGTGGTTGGCCTGGGAAGATAATAGGAGATTTTGTGATACGTGCTGGCGTGAACTTGAGAAATAATACGCTCTGAAAAATCTTTAGTGTTTCTGTAGTGTTTATGTGTTCGCAGTCTTAGCCAATATGCAGAAGAATATTCGGTAAATATGCAAAAAACAAATAATTAAAAGTAGCAGAAACTTCATTAACCTTCTCCTTATGATGATGATCTAAACACCATTAGATTATTTGATTAATCTTAGAAGACACTGACTTTACTGAAGGGATAAATATAACCATTATTTAGGACTTTTTGGAGCTACCGTGGCTAGGTGGTAAACATATGCGTCTTGGGACGTTATTGTCAGGTGTCTAGGGTTCGATCCCAGCCGTGGCGGACATTTAAGCTCACCGCTATAAGTGTATTTTTTTTACGTTTATATACAACTCGCCACATCCACTCTGCCGGGCGATTTCTCTTGTGTTGTGGGGACGGCTCAGTGTTACCAGTATCTACCCAGCATCATTCATTGATTTCCTGCTCCAAATGCCACAGTCTCGCCCACATCAGCCGACTGAGCCGTCCACGCAATGCACGAGACACTGCCACGTGAATTTCAAGTGCGGCGCTATTTACGGACACAGACATTGCAACACTTGCGCATGCATCACGCCTCCCACAGACATCCCATCCCTGCTAATATTTTGCCATCATGGGAAAATGTTAAATGCTGGCTGTTACTCTTCCTCCAGTGAGAAGGAACGGAGTCGTGAAGTGGGCGTAATGTGAACTAACAAAGACAACTAAGGGTCCTTCGTAGGCTGCACCAAATCGCCTGGTGGTAGTTTGATTCGAACAGGAGTAGAAATGCTCTGGGACCTGCGGAGAGGCCTCAATAGGCTTAAGAAAAACAATTTTACTAATGTTGTCGATTGAAGGCGCCACCTCATGTGACAGCTGATGGCAGATTTGGATTCTTCATGTCAGATTACCTTATTTGGTACCACTTATATGTCTCCAAAGATCTCCTTTTGACAAATCCGGCTGAAGCAGAAGAAGAAAAAGTAAAAGAAGAACGCTGGCCACTCATTTACCTGCTGGCTATCGCCGCAGGTAATAAAAATGACGACATCGCAGTAAAGGATGGATTAATTAGTTCCCTTTTTTTTTTTTTTTCTGTGGATCAACGCGGAAGTTGGTGTTTCTCTCTCTCTCTCTCTCTCTCTTCAAACGAGCGGGTTTGATGTTATGCGTGGCGGGTTCATCAAGGGTGTGGACAAATTTTCAACATATGATATTGCTGTAAGAGTCTAAAGGCAATCTGACTGTGTGTGTGTGTGTGTGTGTGTGTGTGTGTGTGTGTGTGTGTGTGTGTGTGTGTGTGTGTGTGTGTGTGTACGTGCTTGCGTGCGTGTGTGCGTGCAGGCATGTGTGCGTGCAACCTTATATTTCCAAACTTTAAATCTCTCGGACCACCAAATTCCTCTCAAACAAAAAAGAGGAAAAGAAAAAAGAAAGAAAGAGTATAGAGAGCAAAATCAGGCGTAAACAGCCTCACAGCTCCTCAAGCAACCACAACTCCAGCATTGCGTTTGACTCCCTCTAAACCTCTCATAGCTGAATAAAATCGTCTGGTGGTTGAGAGAATGCAACGCTGATTTTGTTATCGAGGTGAAGGGGTTGACGTGTTAGTTGAGGGGAGCATGGGATGGATGAGAGAGAGAGAGAGAGAGAGAGAGTGGATGTGGTGATGGTGGTGGATGAGTGGATGAGTAGTGGAGTTGGTGGAACTGGTGTGGATGGGGTGGATGAGGGTGGTCGTGGATGGGGTGATGGTGACGAATGAGAGTGAATGAAATGTGCGTATGGTTGGTGGGTGTGGATGATGATGAGGTGGATGGGTGTGGAGGTGGCTGAATGAATGAGTGGATAAGAATGGATGTGGAGTGGATGAGAGTGGGGGTGGATGGAGAGTGAATGAAGGTAAATGAATAAGTCAGTGTATGTGGAGAGAGTTAGGGTAATTGTGGATAAATTGATGACGGTAGATTGAGTGAATGAGTGGATGAGGAATGAATAAGAGTGACTGAATGAATGCGCAGTGGATGAGGGTGACTGTGGGTGAATGAGTGGATGCAGAATGGGTGATGTGGATGGGTGGAGGTAGTGGATGATGGGTGGATGTGGATGAGGTGATGGTGGTGGATGAGTCACGTGGGGGCTGTAAAGTGAGGCCAATCAAGGGGTTACAGGGGAGAGAGAGAGAGAGAGAGAGAGAGAGAGAGAGAGAGAGAGAGAGAGAGAGAGAGAGAGACACACACACACACACACACACACACACACACACACACACACACACACAATAAAGGAATACAAACACACGCAACCCACCAGCACCACAACACACACACACACACACACACACACACACACACACACACACACACACACACACACACACACACACACACAATGGTCACAATAACAAAGGCTTCGTGAATATAGAAACGTCAGCAAAATCTGGAATTACCATATTGATGTCGATGTCGATATTGTTGATGTTGTTTGTTCTTGTTTATGCGGGGGTTAGTGGGTGTGTGCTTTGAATGAGGCACTTAGGGTATGTTGCGTGAGATGCATGTGTGTGTGTGTGTGTGTGTGTGTGTGTGTGTGTGTGTGTGTGTGTGTGTGTGTGTGTGTGTGTGCACGCGAGCGAAAAACAAATTTGATTCGATCCGGATGAAAGTTGTGAATGATTGAGGGTGTTCCCAGTTCTTTCTCTCTTTTTTTTTAGAAGTGTAGATCAAAGGTCAGGGTCATATAGCAAGGCCAGTTCGAAAATTTGATCCAATTTGAACCGAACTTTGGGGGAAGGTTGTGGGTCAGGCAAGGCTTCAGTAAGTTGATTTTGAGCGCGTTGGACTCTCTTTTTGCTCCTGTATTTATTTATTTTGCGTTTGCGTTTGTTCTTGTCGTCTCCAGAAGATTATATGCAGGTTAATGGGCAAGAAAGGTTACTGTCTCGCTCAGTTTAACCATTTCCATCCAGTGACGCAATTTTCACTGTTCTACCAGGGGATTTTATTCAGCATAGGGGAGACATTGATTTAGAAGGATTAGGTATAGCCTTTATTAACCCCTCCAGGACTAGATCTCTCCCCCTTAGGTCAAATAAAATCGTCTGTTGGTAGTTTGAGGGGGAAAAAAAATCGTCAGAGTGAGGGAATAGAGATTGATTATTACCCTTTTAACTGTGCTATGCCTCCACGCCCTAAGTAAAATAAGAGTAGCGTTAGAAGGAATAGAATGTCAAGAGTTGTCGTAGTGAAGGAGTTAATGAGTGTTAGTATTAGGAAAGCAAAGACGTAGCGGAGTTGTAACGTAATTACTCTTAACTCTAAACTCTTACCCTAAAATTTTTCAGGCCAATGACCTGTTTCCTCTCTCGTTCTTTCTTTCTTCTCATAACATTAAAAAGATATGCTAGGAGTGAGAAGGTTAATAAAATCCGCCTTCATTACCCATTTTGCTGTATTCGAGGAAATTGGAGGGTTTTCTTCGGCCCGACTTAAGGCGATTTTGTTCAGCGGGGAAATAGTTTGCAGTTGGAGGGTTGAGCGATTTGAGTTCGTGTGTGTGTGTGTGTGTGTGTGTGTGTGTGTGTGTGTGTGTGTGTGTGAGAGAGAGAGAGAGAGAGAGAGAGAGAGAGAGCTTATGACTCTTGAAAATTATAGTGTGGTGAAGGTTGTGTGTGTGAGGCGAGGAAGTATAGTCTTATCTTGTTTGTGAAATCTGTGAAACGGCAGCTAGTGTAAAGCCAGGGATGATGGGGTGTTTGTGTATATATGAAGATTGGGTGTTTGTGCCTCTGTATTGGTGAAAATAGTGTGTTTGTGAAGAGCCTGTGTTTGTGTTTGAGAATTTGTCTTGTATGTTTGTGAAGGGTGGAGTTATGGGGTGTATGTGAGAGTCGTCTAATTGGATTTAGGGAGAGGCGTGGAGTTCGTGGTTGTTTGAGGAATGGCAGACTACGGGAGAGTTGGGGGAATCAGTTGCTAGCGATATTTTTTTGCAAGGGGGAGGGGTGGAGGGAAGGATGGACTGAAGGAGGGAATGAAGGAATGGAGAAAGGATGGAATGAAGAAGGAAGGAAGGAAGGAAGAAGGGAGGGTGGGGTGGGATGAAGGGGTGGGAAGGAAGGAAGAAATTAAGGGAGGGAGAGGTGGTACGAAGGAGGGGAAGGGTGAAATGAAGGAAGGAGGGGTGGGGTTGAATGAAGGAAGGAGGGAGGGATGGAGGGATGAAGGAAGGAGGGAGAACATGGAATGAAGGAGGGAGGGTGGGAAGGAAAGAAGGAAGGAGGGAGGGGTGGAAAGAAGGAAGGAGTGGGTGGGAAGGAAGGAAGAAAGGAACGGGGGAGGGATGGAATGGGATGAAGTAAAATGAAGAAGGAATGGGTGGACGGAATGAAGGAAGGAGTGATAGAATGAAGGGAGGAGGGGTGAAATGACGCAGGGGGAAGTGAGATGAAGGAAGGAGGGATGGAAATGAATGAATGAAGGAAGGAATGATGCAAGGGAGAGATGGAATGAAGGATTACAAGGGAACCAGTCGGGAGAAAAATGAATAAATGATGGAATGAATGAATGAGTGAATAATGGAAGAGGTGTAATAATCAGAAGGAGGGATGGGAATGAATGAAGGAAGGAAGGAGGGGAATGAAACACTACATAACTGCAGGAGGAATGAAGGAAGGAAGGAATAAATGAAGGAGAGAGTATAGGATAGAATGAAGAAATACGCAGGGATGATAAAAACTGAAGGATGAAGTGAGAGAAGGAAGTGTGGAAGGAAGTACGGACGGAAGGACTGAAGGAGGGACTGAAAGAATGAAGGAAGGAGAGGTGAGAATGAATGAACGAATAATATGAAGGAATGAATGAAGGAGTGGAGGTGATGCAGTCAGGACAGGTGCGCGATGAAGTGTTTTTGTCGAAGCTGCTTTGGATGAGATGACGAGATATGGCGTCTGGCGGTAGATAGATGAAAAGATAGATAGATAGATAGATAGATAGATACATATATATATATATAAACACATAAATAAACGTTCATTCATTTATTAAGTCATTTTATAGATTGATAGGTAGTTATATAGATACATATATAAATACATATTTTTAAGTCATTCATTAAATAGATAGACAGACAGATAGATAGATAGATAGATAAATGATAGACAGACCGGTAGACAGGCAGATAGAAAGATACTGTATTAGATAGATAAAGATGAATGGATAGATGAATGCATGAATAGTTAGACGGAAAGGAAGGCATGTAGACTGATGCTTGGTAGAGGGATAGAGATGAATAAATGATGCATTTTTAAAGAAAGACAGATGCAGACAAACACAATGATAGATAGACGGACAAACACACCGGTAATTGGATAGATGGTCAGATAAACAATGTGGTGATTGGAACTGGGGTGTGTTTTGTCTTTCTGTCGTCTGTGTGTGCGTGTGTGTGTGTGTGTGCGTGTGTGTGTGTATGTGCGAACTAATTTCTCCAAGTTGTCATTCCGCTGTGTGTAAGCACAGTGTGTGTGTGTGTGTGTGTGTGTGTGTGTGTGTGTGTGTGTGTGTGAATGTGCTATTATATGTGTGTGTTCCGTAATTCTGCTCTGTGTATGCCATATTGTGTGTGTATGTATTTGTGTGTATATGTGTATGCAGTCACGTGTTGGTGCCAATATCCCCAGAGTTGTCATTCTGCTATTAGCGTATGCCATTATTTATGCTGTTGCGTGTGCTGTGAGAGTGTTCTGCCTTCCACACCCTGTGCTGCACTACCGTCAGTATAGCTAGATCGTCAGCGTAATGAGCGGTGTGGTACAATTAGGCGGAGAGAGAGAGAGGGAGAGAGAGAGAGAGAGAGAGAGAGAGAATGCTTGCGTACCTGTGTTGACGCTCGCTATTTCCTTATCATTTTCGCGTGTGTTTTGCGTGCATGATTTTACCGGTTAAATTTGCACTACGATAACGTATCAGGTTCCATTACATTTGCTGCCTCTGAGCGATGATATTCAGCTGAGGAAACCCCCCTGTCAGTGGAGGGGTTGGTGAAGGCTGTATCTAACCCCTCCAGTGCGAGAAATCTGTCCTAAGCTGAATAAAATCGTCTGGAGAGAGCAACACCAAAACATAAACTCCTCAGGCTGATGGGGCTATATTTTCCCCAGACGATTTTATTACAGCTTATGGTCGGGGTTTGATGCAGCCTAAATTCAGCCACTCAGGACCAGGGGGATTTTCCTGAGCTGAGGAAAATCGTCTGTAGGTAGGGGAAAATATTTATTATAAAGAAAGAGATAACCATAGTGATGAAATTAAACCCTTCCGTACTTGAGGTCCTCCCGTGGGCTGAAGGAAATCGTCTGGCGGCAACAGGAATAAATCGGCACAAAGCAAACGTTAAGTTGATGAAGGGTGTGATGTGTCGTTGTGGGCGCCAATGACCTATTTTTTTCTTTTTTTTTTTTTCTTGCAGTTGTTTTTTTTTATATTATCTGAGAGTGTTACGTGTTCTCGTGGTTTGTTAGTTCATCATCATTAGCATATCATTATCATCATCGTCATCATCATCATCATCATCATTATCATCATCATCATCATCATCATCATCATCATCGCTCTAATCCTGTTCTATAAAAAGTGGAATTAGGTAAAATGAACACACACACACACACACACACACACACACACACACACACACACACACACACACACACACACACACACACACACACACACACACACACACACACACACACACACACACACACACACACACACACACACTGGACACCTGACAACACACAGAAGTAACACATAATACGCGTAAGTTTACATACATAAGGGGAAGAGAAAAGAAGGCTTACACTTTCACCTATCGACCGCACGAGCAACATTAAGCCAGGCAGTTACTTCTAAGTCCCAGGCCTCCCCTAGAACATGATCCGCAGGAGTTGGTTTTACATCCAGGTCCCCAATTGTACGTGTGGGTGAGGAGGGACGATGAAGAAAGAAATTACAAGCAACAGTGCAGCGGGGAGATGGTGGAGTGGATAGGGTACTGTGATTGGGGACTCTGTTGTCGTGGATACCGTGTGGCTGTGTGGGTTTGAATACGATATCACCATGCTCACTGCCCCTCCATATTGACCCAGGCACCCATCAAAAAACATCCCCACAAAGATAAGTAAGTCAACAGTAAAATATCAGCTGCCGTAATAATCATAGCACCGGCTGTGAGAATGACACCAGTAGTGAATCAAAACAGAGACGGGGGTAATAACTGACGTGTGTGTGTTCCCTATGTGTCAAGTGGGGTTGGTGGAGGATTAGTGCCCCTCCCTGTAAAACAGTTAACTCTCAGCCCTTGGCCACCCCGTTTGGGATACATGGCGTCTGGCAATGAATGAATGAAAAACTCTCTTGTTGTATTGACGCTGGACTTGGGAGGACGGGGGGAGGATTTGTAGCATCTGTCTGTTTGTCTGTCCATCAGTTCTTCTCTCCATCCATCCATCCATCCATCTCTCTATCAATCTGTTTATATCTGTGTATATCTGTCTATCTGTCTATTTGTTCGTCCATCCTTCTGTCTGGTTCTATCTCTGTATCTCTCTCTCTCTCTCTCTCTCTCTCTCTCTCTCTCTCTCTCTCTCTCTCTCTCTCTCTCGTATATACGTGAAACATAACATACACAAATAGCATACAGATCTAGCAGACAAAAATAACATAACATAGAAACATAAGCATCACACATAGAGCACACAGAAAACGCAGACAGATATAACCCACAGAAAACGTAAGTTGTGGTGAGAGAGAGAGAGAGAGAGAGAGAGAGAGAGAGAGAATAAGACCCCCCAAAAGGAAGGGAAGAAAGAAAAAATAGTATGAAAGAAGGAAAATAAGAAAGAATATAAAGAAAAGAAAAAGGAAGATATGAGTACGCAACCACACGAAAAAAATCAAGAAAAAAAGAGGACGGAAAAGACACGATAAAAACAACAGGGGAAATAAAGACAGTAAATAAAGACCCAGTATAACAAGGGAAATAAAGACGCAGTAAAGCAACAACCTTGACATCCTTGAAGACACTCAGAGTCAAGTTTTTCCCCGAACTCTTTCTCAGACTTTTACCCCGGGACGCGAAGATAGATAAACACACACAGATAGATAGAACAGACAGATAGACACACACACACACACACACACACACACACACACACACACACACACACACACACACACACACACACACACACACACACACACACACACACACACACAGCACAGGCAAGAACACCACTCTGACAAACTTACTTCCTCTCACGACAGCAAAAGGAATGACAGAACTACAAACAAAATCTCTCCATCCCTCGGTCAACCACCCACTCTTTCTTCCACCCTTTCTCTCCCCTGTCAAACAGCCCTAATTCTCTCCCCTGCCAGTCCCCCTTCCCCTGCCAATACCCGTTTCCCTTTGTCTTTCCTTCCCTGACAGTACCTACTTCGCCATGTCTTCACTCCCCTGTCATCCCCTCTACCCCTTTCTCCTCTGCCAACCGCCTACCTCTTCCTCCTTTCCCAGCCCCCCCTGCCCCTTCATCCCCTGCCAACTCCTTCTTCCCTTCCCGTGTCAGCCCCTCTCCCGCACATCTTTCCTACCCTGCCAGAACACCTTCACCTCTTCAAACCCTCCTTACTTCTTCCTACGTTTCCTGCCCTGCTAACCACATCGCTCCCTGCCAACCCTATCCTTTCCTCCCCCTGCAAGCAATCCATCTGTCCTCTCCACCCCCCACCCCCCCACCCCTCGGCTGGACCCAGATCCTCGCATATGCAATTCCAAGGTATTCTGACGGATCAAAGGCAGGGTAATGGTGGGGTGTAAAAGTTTCAGTCACACACACACACACACACACACACACACACACACACACACACACACACACACACACACACACACACACACACACACACACACACACACACACACACACACACACACACAAATAACATACTCAACTTACAGAACAAACAGCACACACACACACACACACACACACACACACACACACACACACACACACACACACACACACACACACACACACACACACACACACACAGGGCAATACCACACTGAAAGACTCTCACTGACATCATCCTAACTCAATTTACCGCGACACATTGGCTGGGCAGATTTGGATTAAGGTGCTTTGATCTCTCTGGGGACGTGAATCAGAGGAGAAAGGACGTGCATAAACAAAGGGGAAGAACACACGGAAGTAAGAGAAATAACAGAGAGAAGTACAAGAGATAATGTATAGAAAAGTGGACATAGAAGCAGGGATACAGAAAGGTGACGTAATGCTTAAATGAGAGGGGAAAGCACCATAACACACACACACGCAGATAACATACTCAACTCACAGAACAAACAGCACACATAAATAAGAGATAAAAAGTATTCTCTCTCTCTCTCTCTCTCACACACACACACACACACACACACACACACACACACACACACACACACACACACACACACACACACACACACACACACACACACACACACACACACACACACACACACACCAATACAGATCATACTCAACTCACAAAGAAATTACGCATAGGAACAGATGATCCTTAAAATTAAATGAACCAACCCCCAGAAATAACACACAAAACACACAGACAAGGGTAAACAGCAAAAAGACAGCACAAGAAAATAAAAACAAGTCACCTAAGCAAGAGGAGACAGCTCACAAAGTCCACAGAATAGACTAAGCAGAAGTAATGAATGGAAGTTAGTTTTCACAGACGAAACAGAACACTTAGGAAACACAGACAAATACCACAGACACAGAGATACATACATACATAAATACACACATACATACATACATAAATAGATTCATACATACACGATACATCTATCACGTCTACTCCAGGTGACAGCACACACGGAAACATCCATCCTTATCACAAATACATAACATTGGAGACAGGAGGAAAAAGACATTGAAATAATAGGGAAAAAAAAAAAAACAGCACAAGGAGACAGCCAAGGCATCCATAACTATGAGAAATACACCACATAGGAGACACGGAGATTAATCACGGAGATAACAGATAACACACACAGCGCGGAGATAACACGAAGATAGTGCCAAAGAGTCGTGGTGTTTACGGAGGCAACATAACGCGTTCATGGTCGAATTTATGTGTCTGAGAATGAGTCATAGGAGCCTGGGAGCGTTAATACTGCCACATTTAACCCTTTCATGTCGGGATAACTCCAGTATCCCATTCAGATATGAGAGAGAGAGAGAGAGAGAAAAGAAAAATAATAGGCGTTGCACAGGAAAACAATAAATACCGCGCCATGATACAAAATACAGGACATAGAAAGGTAGGAAAATTACGTACATAACCAACATTAAAACATTGGTGTCCAAAGGAGGAGTAAATTGCCTCTCGCGGGTGACTGATTTTTCTATGGGGTTCCTTGCGTGACGGAGAACCAGCGGAGAGAGAATCAGCCAAAGTCCACTGGATTCACGTTCAGCTTGAGCCTGGGTTTACGAATGCCACTACTACGACGGCCTAGAAATATTAGGGAAGCATACACAACACACAGATATAGAACAGAAACACAGCATTTACAGAACACACATGCAGAACACAGGGAAGCAACAGAGAGACAGTGCAGTAAGATAGCAGTTGAGTAATCCACAGAGCATAACAGAGAAGTATACGGGTCAGATAAAGAACAGTGATATAAGACAGAAGAACTGAGGATTCCAATGACTCATGAAAAGCTGGACTCCCATTCACTCCACTGCATTCCCTGCCATTCCATCTCAGCCACATCACAGCAAAATCATGCCAAGTCGTAAACGCACACCACAGCATACCACTCCAAAACTCACTACTCCACAGCACTGTACTCCTCAGCAAACGCATATGACGATAAAAGCATACACCATATCACAGAACACCATACACCATATCACAGAACACCACACCATACCATACCACACAACGCCACACCACACCACACCACACACATATCCCGATAGAAGCATACGCCTTATCACAAAACACCACACCACATCATACCATACAAAACAACACCACACAGCACAACACCACACCACACCACACCACACCACACCACACTGTATCACAAAGTATAAAATAGCAGGATATTTTTCCAACACATTATACATACCACACACACACACACACACACACACACACACACACACACACACACACACACACACACACACACACACACACACACACACACACACACACACACACACACACACACACACACACACACACACACACACACACACACACACACACACACACACACACAACAAGTTCCATAAACACACTCTAGGAGGCTTACCAGAATACAGGCCTACTTAACAACAACAACAACAACAATACGCGCTGCTCCCTCCTCCACCTCTTTCCTCCCTCCCTCCATCACGCCTCTTACCTCGCTCTCCATCACTACTCTCCCTCCCTCACTTCACCACCCTCCCTCTCTCTCCATCGCCCTCCTCCCTCGCCACCATCTTCC
>NC_136959.1:69023717-69203717 GCF_032717465.1 Coenobita brevimanus | reverse complement strand
TAATTGTACCAGTATTTATATCCTTAGGTTCGTATGACACCCTCAGCTGGGAAAAAATCATCCCGAAGATGACAACGATAATTTTTAAGTGGGGAGATTGAACAAGTACGAACATACGCTTTTTAATTTCTAGTTATTATTCCCTAACCCATTCAAACGACGTTGTTCAGCTTCAGGGACACTGTTACGTGTGGCTGCGTCAGGTACAACGCTCAGAAGTCCTTTCACTACCACTGGCTCCCCTGATCAGAAAGACGTCATCGTAGTGAAGGGGTTAATGAGCGCCAGACAGACCCGCCATGCTGGTGTTCTCCCTCACTTACTGCCAGTACTGAATTTGCTGATGACATTACCTGCCAGGAAAATTTACCTTGCCTATTCGTGTTTTATTAAAACTTGGAAAATTCTAACGTTCAGAAGCTAGCGCGCGCGCGCTGTTGTGTGTGTGTGTGTGTGTGTGTGTGTGTGTGTGTGTGTAATATCTACATATAGTGTATATAATATACGGAATATGTCACCAGCATATATTCTTTTCGAGCCACAGCCGTTTACCTGTTCCACCATTACTGACCCTAGCAGAGGTGGGAGGCTTTTGATGTAGTGGGAAAGTGTGGGATTATGTTTCCGTAATGTGTTCCCAGGGGGCAGAGACCAACAGACACAGCCAAACAACACTAAAAACAGGTTTATTGCACAGAAAATGAGCAGCGTGGGAGGCGGATATAGAGCCGTGGCCCCGCATCAACCCCATTAATGAGGCGAGGTTGGGAGCGGATGTGCAGTGAAGCAACAGCCGTGACGCAGTGACCAGACAGTTACCCGTGCCCTGAGGTGGCGTCACTGGGGCAACCGCTGGTGTAGAGTTATACCTTTTTTTAACTCTAACTTGATTCAGGTTTTCGTCCTTTGGCAGCTTATTTCTCGTAATTCTGTGGCAGAGAGAGACAAGGCTGCCCCTCTACATACTTATCATGGCACTTCTTTGTGACTACCATCATATTCTAGTGTCAGTCTGTTCTTCCAGCCCAGCATTCGAGATGGAGAATTTTCGGCCAAGTTAGTGGAAAAAGAGTATAGTACGTCCAACTACCAACTGGACGCACCCAAGATGAATTTTCGGTAAGATCAGACTCTTGGACGAGAATTTGTTTCCCTCTTGTCCCTGCACACCACATGGTACAATTAGGGACCTGGATGCAACATGAATTACTGTGGGTCGTTTTGGGGGGGAGAAGATGATGACTTAGCAACAACTGATGACGTGCCTTAATTACACTTTAGCGGTGACAGGCATTAACCTTAACTTTATTATTATTATTATTATTATTATTACCGTGATGAAGGAATGCTTTAAGGGACGCATTAGTCAGGGCGATATTTTTGTCGTCCAAAATGGCGCCTGTCTTCATCGCGCGATCTTCGGTTGAAACAAAACACATCGTTTAGGTCTGCATTACTTTGCGCTGAAGACGGAACAAGTGAATATCGACAAAACCAAGCACGATCATTCCCGCTCCAGGAGACAGTGGTTTATCGGCGAAAGACAAGTATTCCGTTTTCCCCCCTTTTTTCCTTTCTCTTCTTTTTTTCTTTTTCTTCTTTTTTTTGGGGGGTGGGGGGTCTGGTGGCGATGTTGATACCATGCAGGGCCAAACACTGTCTCGTCCTCAAAAATCGTGCTCGGAGAACGGGAGTGTGTCTCAGGAAGACTCAGTACGCAGTAAGTGGAGGCGCCCTGGCAGTAGACGACTGGGTTCACGGGGTCCAATGAGGAGGGGAGGGGGAAAGGGGATGGATGGGAAGGGGTAGAGAGGTAGAGGGGAAAAATGGAGGGTGATAGAGGGGAAAGGGGGATGGGGATGGGGATAGAGGAGAAAGGGGGAGGGAATAAAGGGAAAAAGGGTAGGGAGGGGAGAGGAAGGGGATAGAGGGAGAAGTAGGAGTAGATGGAGAGAGGGAAAAAGGGTAGGGGAGGGTTGGGGGATAGAGGGGAAAGTGGGAGGGGGGAAGGGGAAAGATGGAGAAGGGGTAGGGGAGGAGGAGGGGGCCAAGGATGATCAACACATAAGATACTGTCAAATGAGTTACTGTTAAAGCGCTATTTAGAGACCATCTTGTATATCGCCCACTCAGTACAATGGTGGGTTGCAGGATCTGGATGGAAGGCCAGGGAGAAAAGCGAAATAGACAAGTGACACAAGGGCTGCAATGATACCAAATTCACACACGCGCAGATCGTGATAAGACAAGGATAGGGCTGAGGTGGGTAGAGTTAGCGTCCTCACTCCGACAACGTAATAGCTGAATTTATTGTTGTTACTCTCAGGCGATAAGATTACCCTCGAAAAGACGGTTTGAATTGAGCAGGTGGATGAAGGCAGTATCTACCCCTCCTCCCCAGTTCGAAAAATCTCTCCTAAAGAAAACCAAATCGTCCGGAGGTCACACGAATGAACTATAAAACACATCGCCGGACTGAAGGGGTTAATATTTCGTGTCCAAGTTTCGACGCATAGTGATCAAAGATAGGCACCACTCCTGCTCCCACAAAATATTTATCTGTATCCTTGTTACCTTAAGTTGGGAAAAATTTTAACCCTTGTGTTCCCTGTCATGTTGCTGATTGGCAGAAAAAAGACAGTGTTACGGCTCTAAGCTATATCGTTTCCATAACACTTCTTCGTGACTAGCATTATTTTTAGCGTTAACCTGTTGCTACACACACACACACACACACACACACACACACACACACACACACACACACACACACACACAATTTCATCACCATACACTGAACTGGTTGTGAGAGTCAGCGCCTGGGATCAAAGGTTACGTTGGGTATGACTTGTATTGCTAATAAGACTACGGTATCTGGATGCACATGAAGCGGCTTTAGCAGTTACTGGAAATAAGGGAAGGGGAGCTGTGGTGAATACAAGAGGCTGGAACGTGCAAAGGAGTAATAATCCTCCCTTCACCATTAATCCCTTCAGTACGATGCGACTGATCCTCCTGTCTTGCTGCATCTGTTAGCTGAGCATCACACACACACACACACACACACACACACACACACACACACACACACACACACACACACACACACACACACACATGCGACTGTAACATTCATCAGAGGAAACTAATGTCCTTATAACAATAACTGAAGAATCGTCATTTATTTTGTTTATTGCACTTAAATATCCTCAAGCTGTGTTATTGATGGATTCGGCATAAAAAATAGTCGGCAACACACAACCAAATCTTAAATGTATTCTGCAAAATAAATTGAGACGAATTACGAAATCTCATCTGCCAGCGAGAATAGCTCACTCAGCCGGTCCTGTTGAAAGCACCATGTCACAGGAAATTACATCAGCGCCCCAGTTTATCAGTGTTCGCTTCGTCTTTTGGCTCTGAGTCTTCAAGCAGTTTATAACCTGAGAATACGAATATGAATTACATAAACACCCATATGAAACTGCGATTAGAACTGGTTGCATGACGTTATTTTTGCAAAGAACCAAACTAAAAATAAATAAGTGAAATGATAAATAAACAGAATCAAGGATTGGCCAAACATTCTGAGAAATTCGAAGTCCACAGGAAACAAGTTTGAACTGAAATGGGGTCAAGTGGCGTCCCGGAAGGCTGGTGAGAGGAGTTGTTTTTTGCTGTGGGAGGGACGCTTGTGATGACCAATTGACCCTACCCGTCACCACCACTCTCGTTCACCTTGTCACTCCACCGGCCCACCCTAACTCAACCACAGATATCAAATAACTATAGTATTATTTAACGGCAACCTTAACTGTAGTATTAATGGACTGTTAAAATCCCTGGAAGTGTTCTGAAATTTTTGTATATTAAAATTATGAATATAGTATTTGTCCGGTGCACAGGATTTTCTTGCGTGATAGATGTACTGCAGACATCTGTGTAAGAATTATTATCATTTGTTTTTCACTAGTTATCTGTACTCTTTACAGGCGTATTTTGGGGAGAAATAACGCTGACATAACCTTCGGCTCCACGTCCGTCTGTGTGTGGTTAACTTATGAGCTACAGATTTTTTTCCCCCCCGTTGAGATGGAGCGTATATGGTGGTGATCACGCTCTGGCAACATTGGCAGAGGTGTCTAGTCCGTCAGACGTTGTGTGGTACGGTGCAATGTGGTGCGGTGAGGTCTCGCGCGATGTAGTGTAGTGTGGTGCGGTTGGCCGTATGCTGCGTGCGCGGTGAAACGTGTCTGTCCTGTGAGGTGTGGCTGTGGTGTGATGTGGTGCTTTTATGTGTGTTTCGTGTTAACCAAATCAGTTTCTTTCGGAAAAGACAACCATTTGCTCGCGGTTCCCAGAGATTTTAAGAGCAAATACGCACACGATAGGTAGCTAATGTTGGAGCATGGTAAGGATATATATATATATATATATATATATATATATATATATATATATATATATATATATATATATATATATGTCTGTATGTATGTATGGACAGACAAACTCAGCCACACTTCTGCGCAAGTGGGATAATAATACGTATCCCTGTCTCCTGCCTCACACACGCTCTAGTCGCGTAGGAAGCTGCGACCTCCCTGCTTCGAGACTGGCCGTGTGAACCCCAGCCTCAGCACGGACGCCCACTCCCAATCACACCCTCTTGTCTGGCGGAGGGTGATGTGTCCGTGTTCGTGTAGTTTTTGATTGCGACATTTTCTTATTCAGGGCCATATTGTAGGTGGCACAGGAGGCTTCGTAGCATCCTTCATTAGAGAGTGATTTTCCATGTTACACTTAAATACTGTCTTGAATGTATTTTTCTTTTTTTATTTCTAATGTCAGTATCATTTTGTATCAGTTACACGCGAGGTTAGTAAGGCGCAATGAGCAAAATAAATGAACTGATAATAGGAAGGTATAATGATCAAAATAAGTAACTCAGAAAGGGGTGTTACAAGTATCCAGAGACAACAGTGATACGACTTCGTTTGCGAGTGTTCACCACCTGCTTCACACGCGCGCCAGTAACACACGGTTCGACTCCGTTTCGAGACAGACCATGTGAACCCCAGCCTCCCCCAGCCTCCTCAGCTCGCAAATGCCAGTCACGGCGCGTTGTCTGGTGGAGGGTGTCGTTGTGCCGGTGTTTGGAAGTTTGCTAGCTACATTTTATTAACAACTGCTTCTCCTATGGTGACATTTTTTTTTTTTTTTCATGTTACTGACTGGCGAATTTTGAGTTAGGAGCGACATCTCGTAGTGAAGGCGTTTGTGGTTAATGCTTCTAACCCCTTCCCTTGTCGGTCTCTCGAAGTACATGGAATCGTTTAGTAGTTGCGATTATAAACTTTAAAAAGTGCAAAATTGTATTGAAGGTGTTCAGTGATAGACGCTACCCTTGAAATGCTCACATACCGCCGCACCAGCAGACAGTGAAGCATCTCTTCAACTGTGTCCTGGGAGTAAGGTTACGAGTGGTAGTTGTGTGACGTGAAATGGCGGACGGAAATCTCTTTGGCTAAACTCTCTCACTTCTCATCCGTACGAGTTTATTTTGCATAATAGCCTCTTCAAAGAAATCCCTTATGGGTGTTTTTAATATGAACTCCGTCTGCATTGCTGAAACAAATGAATGCCCAACTTATTATTTGTAAAAATGAACTAATTAGGAGGAAATGATAGTCAACTCCCTCAGCCGATGAGCGTACCACCTAACGTTCTTTCCTCAAGAAAATTGGCCAGAAGCCAGAGATGGTAATGTGATCGCTTCTTCCCACTTCACCAGGTGAGTGAGTGTTGGTGTAATTATAATGTGTAGTGCTGCATCATGTACTTCCCTTCCACCTCCCCTTCACTTCATCCCCTCCACCTCTACCCCCGCTCTCCTAACTCACCTCTCCACCTTCACTCCACCCGTACCCTTCCATCCTCGCTTCATATAAATACCTCCTTTCTCACCCCCCATCCACACCCTGACGACTGACAGATAAAATGGCAAGATTGAACCATTACCGTGGTGTGCTAGGCCCCTCACACAACACCTCAACACCTTCCCCACACTGTCCCACCCACCGCATTCCTCCGCTCCACCACCTCCCGCATACCCCCTACTTAACACATCCTCTTTACCCCCCACCACCTCCCTCATACCCCCTGCTTAACATAATTATCCTCTCTACCCCCCACAACCTCCCTCATATCCCCTACCACCCCTCTCTCATTTTCCTGCTTAACATATCCTTCCTACTCCCCACCACCTCCCCCATATCCCCCACCTGCCACCTCCCTCGTACCCCCAACCTGATGTCCCCTCCATATATCTTGCTTGTTTATGTTTAGCCGGGAATACATTTAGGGACCTGGATGTAACATCAACGGTTGAGTCTGGTTTTGGGTGGAAGATTGGGACTTGGTAGAAATTGCTTGTCGCCATAATAACCCTCGTTCTGATGGCATTAATCTTAAGCCCATCTAGGTAGGAAAAAGGGTCATGATTGCAATGTTGATGATGGTAATGATGATGACGATGAGTGACTGATTATGATGATGGTCGATTATGATGATGGTGGTGGTGATGACGATATCCTACTTGTTAGGGGTTGTAATGATGATGATGATGATGCCGCCTTGATTATAGGGGGCAGTGATAGTGTTACCGTAGTATATTATAGTGTGATGGAGTGGTAGCCGAGGTGAGGGAGTACGTTGGGTACACCCCGGGGGGGAGGGAGGGGACAGTAGCGTGTGACCAGGGTTCGTCTTCATCAAGGATCTTAACTCTGTTATGGTCGGGACAAGTCTGTACTCTTTTTTTTCACTAACTTGGCCTAAACTTTCCTAATTTGGCCTAAATTTGCTGTGTCTCCAACCTGAATGCTAAGTTGTAGCAATTGATTAGCATTAGACTGTGATGCTAGTCACGAAGAAGTATAGAGAGAATGGAGAGCCGCAGTATTGTCTTTGCCACTGAGCCACGTGACGTAAAACTGCAAAAGGACGAAAACCTGGACCAAGTAAAGGTGGAAGAACGATATATTTTTTGACAACTGACGCCAGACGATTTTATTCGATCGAACGCCAGACGATTTTGTTGATCTGAGAGTCGATTAAGAGCCTCATTGTCAACACTCACCATTAACCCGTTCGTGGTCGGCGCAACTCTAGCACTGTATTTCATGTATTACTCAGGTGAAAGTAAGTCATAAAAGCCTGAGAGGACTAATTTCTTGATACATGCTGGTCTCTTAAAATCCATTAACTCATCCATCAGCTTCAAAGAATACAATACAAACGACATCTAAGTGGACATTACTACTACTACTACTACTACTACTACTACTACTACTACTTCTTTGAGCAGTGCATCTATCTGCTTATTCGCCTCATCTTTCTACAAACTACTCTCTGGTTCAAAGGACATATCTGGCTTCAGGTGCTCGTCGCCCGGAGCAGAAGTTCGCTGTCATCCATTTTATACGCACCGCTGATATATGCCCTTTAAACACACATTTTACTTTCTCCCTCACTGTCTGTCTCTGTGTCTCTCTGCTTTCTTTGTCTTGTCCCTCTCTCTCTCTCTCTCTCTCTCTCTTTAGGGAGCAGGGTGGTAGAGCGCCTGACTCAAGAACAAAGGGTCGAAAGTTCGCGCCCCGACCGGATAGCTGCCCTACTGGGAGAGGTAGCGCTGTCCCGTCACATAGCGAGGCTATATGATCTATCAAGGTCTAGCTTGGGGAATTCATTACTTCATTCTGTGTGTGTGTGTGTGTGTGTGTGAACAAGCCCTTCAAAGGTCAAGCACTGGAGGCGCTCTCATGACCTCTCTTTTCCCTCGTGCTGTGTTTCATTTCACGTATGATTGTATGCTTTGAATTACTGGCGCATAAAATAAAAGTTAAATACACGTTCATATACAGTTGCAATATTCAAAGCGAGAATATCCGGAGCTACGATACTGATGGTGATAATATTGTATTTATTATTATGCTTCGTCGTATACTTGGCGAACTTTATTGCGTTCGTATTTTATTTTTCTTTGCACATGTTTCTTAGCTCTTAATGATATTGTACAGGAAGGTACCCAAGGGTAACCCAAGTCCTTGTGCCAAACATAAATGACCTTGACCTACTTTTAAAGGTCATTACTCATTTCTTGGTGCAAAAATTGCATATTTGAAATTGAAATATTTCAGAAACTAGTTGGGATCAATCTATTTGGTTGAAAATCGTACAATAAATAAAAAGTTGGCTGACAATTTTGGCTGAATATATTGCCATTTAGCCTAGTGGAAAGTACTGAATCAATATGCTCAGTGTTTTCTCTGTCACAAGTTTTCGAGAAAACCACAAAAGCTGTGCAGCGGTAACTTTACGGAGATATAGATGTGGCCCCTCATTATCTGAAAGGGGGGCGCGGTAACACAGTGGTAGCGCGCTGGACTTGGGATCGGGGGATTGCAAGTTCGAGCCTCGCCCGGGCTGCCGTGCCGGGAGGGGTAGCTCCCTCCTGTAACCCTAGCGGGGCTATATAGTCCAATACAGGGCTTAGCTCGGGGGAACTCCATTTCTCCCATTTTTTTCATTATCTGAAAGGAATATGGCTACAGTTAGTTAGCCAGTTATTGAGACAAATGTAAATCGTACCTGTGCGTTCTCCCACACCTTTGTCATCAGATCTTTTTGATATTACATAAAAAAGCTGCCATAGGTTAATCCAAGCGCATGTTCCATATATGAATGACCTTAAACTACTCTTAAGGTCACCGACTTGTTTATGATGCCAAAATTTCATACCTTCTGTACCTTAAATAGTTATGGCGAAGCTTCCGTATTGAGGCTACACAATAAGTAAACGTAACTGGTTATTATTATTGTGGCCATGTGGAGAGGATGGAGGGTGAAAGACTGACGAAGAGAGTGTATGTGAGTGAGGTGGAGGGGGGAAGAGGGAGGGGGAGGCCGAGGATGAGATGGAGGGATGGGGTGGAGAGGTATATGAGAGAGGGGGGTGTGAGTTGGGGGCAGGGCAGTGAGATGGCGAGGGACAGGGCGACTTGGAGGCGATTTGTTTGTGGCCACCCCAAACGGGATTGAGGCGTCTGGCAATAGATAGATAGATAGATAGATTAGTATTATTTATTATTATTATTATTATTACTCTTGTTATTATTAAGAACCCAACAATCTGTGGAGTTTTTATTGACATTGTAAATAATATATATTTTTTGGGGGGGGTGTAGGAGTGGGGTAGATCTAGAAACCTGGCATTCCAAGACTGTTCGAAATAGAGATTTGAAATTTTCAAGTGATGTATCGTGGTTGCAGGCTTTACATGGCGCGCGTGCACACACACACACACACACACACACACACACACACACACACACACACACACACACACACACACACACACACACACACACACACACACACACCTACACACACCTACACACACACACACACACACACACACACACACACACACACACACACACACACACACACACACACACACACACACACACACACCACAATCCTAGCACTAGCGCCGTGTATGTTAATTTTTTTTTCATTTTTCTCTCTCCTGCGCAGCAAAATCTACTGAATCGATTGCTTTGCAGTTATTCTGGTAAGCAGTCGTCAGCGTATACAAGGTCACCTGGGTATTGATATTAAGATCCAAGCAATATATTTTGAGGTATTGAGACAAGTAACAGTGGCCGCCTCATGCCTGAAAGTGCTATATCGGAAAGTGCTTGGCCGATGTTGACCAAGCCCTGTGGAAATGTGGGTCAGGAGTGAACATGATTTGCATGGTATGAATGACCTGGATCTCAAGGTCACAAGTCAAGATCCGTGAAAATTTTTTGAGTCATACCAAAAGTCCCTTAATATTAGGTCTACAGTGATGACAAAAGTATTTTCATCTGGCATGTGGAGTTCTTTGAATATTGCTTCAGCAGTGTAAAAATTCTTGTTGTTGTTATTATTATTATTATTATTATTATTAATATTATTATTATTATTACTATTATTATTATTACTATTATTATTATGGGGCAGTGTAGGAATGGATGATTGGATTATTATTAGTATTATTTGGGTGGGGTATCTTGACTTTTTTCCTTTTTTTTTCCTTCTGTCCATACCGTTGCTCCCTCAACTCGTAGTACCGTATATAGTTCTATGTGCCTTTGAAAGTAGTAGTAGTAATAGTAGTAGTAGCAGTAGTGCTAATATTATTACAATTACAAAAACAGATTCGTGAAAGATGAGGAGTAAGATATTCTGCTATTTAAAAGAGTAGATGAGAGAGAGAGAGAGAGAGAGAGAGAGAGAGAGAGAGAGAGAGAGAGAGAGAGAGAGAATTATTGTGCTATCGGTTTGCGCGTATTGTGGAGCCAGGGTTGTAAAAGGTTGACTGATGCGTGACTGTGTGCCCCATTTACCAGGCGTGTTTGATAGTTCTGTCACATGTAACTGTAATCCACTTTTGGGCGGGAACAGGGTAGGGATGATAATGGTGATGATGATGATGACGAGTAATGTGTATCTCAGAATTACTGATAATAAGAAAACAACGGTATGACGTAATATTCGCCTAATATATGTCTACTTTTATCATGGGTGAGTAGGAGGAGACCCGCACATATCCATTGTGATCTTATTAGCTACTCATATTGTAATGGCCTGAGTAGACAGACAGACAGACACAAGGATGAAACTAGGCAGCAGGGATTAAAACAGACAGACAAACGGGTGGAAACATAATCAGACACAAGGGGTGAAACCAGTCAGACAGGCAAACGGAGAGACAGGAGTGAAGGTAAAATCAGATAGGCTAGATACAGGCAGACAGACAGGAATGAAAACAAAATCAGAGTCAGGCAGACAGGAGTGAAAACATAGTAAGACTCAAACAGACAGACAGACAGGGGTACAGACAGACATACATAGATACCGACAGATAGAGGTGGAAACACAATCAGACAGACAGACAGATAAACAGGCATTGGTAAAACAGACAGACAGGCAGACGGCTGAAAACACAACCCTTCGTACACTTTTTTTTGTGGATGAGGTAATCATTCTTGAGGGTCTGAGGAAAACATGTGGGATCCCAGTCCAAACAAGTGGCTCCTTCTGGCCGTGGCTGGGATGGGGCTGGCCGGATGGATTTATCGTCTTCACTGTGGGTTCAGGTCCATACTAATGCGATCCAAAAATATACTCGTGTTTTGGTGGTGGCGACCATCATGCTCTCGCTTGAGGTAGTACTCTACGTTTTTCTTCGCCTTTATCATTCTGTTTCTTCGTCTTCACTCCTTCTGCTCCTACTTTTCCCTCCTGTCACTCTTTACTATTCTTCTTTCCTATTCAGGTGGCACTACACTGAGTGACAAGCCCATGTAACCTAGGAAGCCACTTACAACGCTGGCTGGTAGCCATATTAATTAATTAGCAGGGTGAAGTCTTCTCTGGTGTCCCTGTTAATTGGGTGGAGACGCAAATGCATCATCCACCCCAAAACCGAACCTTCACACCTCTTCCCACACCTCGTTGTGGAGAGGCGCCGTCAACTGCATCGGTTCCCTGCAGGGGCGGCTGCTTGCTTGCGGGTAATGGGTCTGCTTGGCCTGACAGACTGGGACTGATCAAGAGCAACTACTTTAGTGTTCCGGGCAGATGTTGGTGTGTTTTCTTTAAGACTAATTGTTCACTAAATTGTTATTACCTCTGCCAGGGGTTACGTACCTGTCTTGGTACTCTCTCTCTCTCTCTCTCTCTCTCTCTCTCTCTCTCTCAAACTACTGGGTGGCACTGAATCAGTTTTAGAATAATGATTGAGGGTCGTTAGAGGAACAAGTGATTCAGTTCCGAGGGGAAAAAGGTCAAAGGTGAAGGTGAAACGAGGGGACGGTGCTGCTCTATGGAGGTATGCACTCCCTGAATGTTCATATTTATTCTGCTTCATATACACAAAGCTTAGGTGCTTTTCCTGTCAGTCAGAGTTTGAGATCAAGGAAGTGGAGATCTTAGAACTTCCCCCTCCTTCAATCTTAAGCCATATTGATTAGTCGCCCTTGTGTACTTAATAAGCTGTAATCTGTTTTAATGACCCCCAATTAAGGGAGTTGGGTTGTTGCTTCACTTGCTAATAGTAATGAAGTCAGGTTAGCCAGCCGTATTCTCGTTCGCACAGGATTATCTACTTACAAAGCTACTCACGTGTAACAACCGCTCTTCCACAAGTCTAAAATATATATATATAACTGATCTACAAAACTCCACTACAAGCATTTACAAAGTCTTTTATGACATCCTTTGTCTTTTTTTCCCACCTATTTGAGTTGGTTATTTATTCACCCGTGTTTGTTTTCTGCGAAAGATCTGAAAAGAATATTGGATTCCAATGAAATCTGGTGGATAGGTGGGCACTGGGTCAAGGAAGGGGTGATTCTGATTTGATTTTGAGATGGGTTTAGATCCGGATGCATAAGTAAATTATAAATTTTATTGGCATTGACGGAGGTACGCCTTCTCAGAGATTGTGAAACAGGGCAGACTAAGGCGGTGGGGCTTAAGTACCTCTGCCAGCGACGTTGGACGTGGAAGCTCAATGGCGGTGGCGGAGGTATGAGCTGCCTGTATGCATTCTAGTTTTTAGTGTATCAGACTGAACATACACATGTATCGACAAGGAAGCCATTTTTCGAGGTCTAGTACTCCACCCATGTGACACCAGCGGAGGGCTGACTCTGCAGCTCTCGCAGGTCGTCTGACGCGTTGGCACCAATACCAATCATCTCATTTGTGAAATGCTCGGGTTATCACATCCATCCAGGTGTTATAGTATTATGGCGTGTGTTTCATAATTTGATACTGATCCCTAACCCCTTCAGCTAAGTTGATGGCTAAGTGCAGTCAGATTGGAGAATCGACTTCTCATTTTAACTTGGTCTAAAATTGTCCTCTCCTCGTCATGACTTCTGGGTTGTAACTCTAGATTTGCACTGGAATATGGTGCAAGTTACGGAAATGTGCTATAGAAAGAATGTAGAGCCGTAGTACTGAATTTTTCTGCCATTGAACTTCGTGAAATAAGCTTTAGAAGGACGCACAACTGGGCCAAGTCAAGGTGAACAGAGTATAGCCTAGTAGCCTACCCAAGTAAGACTCACTCGTACTTCAGATCTAAGGCTCACCACCACCCACATGTAAATATTCAACCTCAGGGAGAGAGTTTGTCCCATAATGACGTGCAGGTGGGGCCGTGGTGATGCCTGGTGGGGCTGTGGCTGCCTCTTGTTTGTCTGTGATGTTTGTGTCTGTTGTTGTCTGTGTCCGTGATGGTTGTGTCTGTATGTCTGTGATGTTTGTGTCTGTTTCTGTATGTGTCTTTGAAGTTTGTGTCTGTGTTGCCTGTGTCTGTGATATTTGTGTCTGTTTGTTGCTTCTTTGTTCGTGATGTTTGTGTCTTTTAGTCTGTGTCTGTGATGTTTCTCTCTCTTTCCTGTATCTTTGTCCGGGATGTTTGTGTCTGTGTATGTCTGTGATGTTTGTGTCTGTGTGTATGTCTGTGATGTTTGTGTCTTGTGTCTGTGTGTATGTCTGTGATGTTTGTGTCTGTTGTGTCTGTGTGTATGTCTGTGATGTTTGTGTCTGTGTGTATGTCTGTGATGTTTGTGTCTGTTGTGTCTGTGTCTGTGCTTTTGACTTTGTCCATAAGGTAGCTCTCTGTGTGGTCTTTACGTCTGTGAGATCTGTGTTTAATTGTGTGTGTGTGTGTGTGTGTGTGTGTGTGTGTGTGTTATGAAGGCGTGTTTCTCTTCTGTCACTATATATGAGTCTGATATTTGCGTCTGTGTCTGTCCGTGAGATCTGTGTCTGCATTTGTCTGTGAGGTCTGTGTGTCTGTGTTTACGAGAACTGTCTTTCTGTGCCAGCGTCTTTCTGTGTGTGGCTTTGTGCGAGGCCTGTCTTCCTTAATGTTGCCTGTGTGTGTGTGTGTGTGTGTGTGTGTGTGTGTGTGTGTGTGTGTGTGCGTGCGTGCGTGCAGGGTTCGTCTTCCGTAGTGTTGTCTTTTTGTGTATGTGTGTGCGTGTACAGTATACGTGATTGCTATCAGACCCCACAAAGTGTGTTCCTCCTTTGATGTGGGCGAGGTGTGCGAGTGTGTGTGTGTGTATGTGTGTGAGAGAGAGAGAGAGAGAGAGAGAGAGAGAGAGAGAGAGAGAGAGAGAGAGAGAGAGGAGGAGGAGGAGGAGGAGAATATGTGAGGCAGTATACATCTTAGCGAGGCATGAAGGGGCGGGAGGTAAGGACATAGATGCACCGAGACAGGGAGGGATAGGTAAAAGAAATTGGTGAGTAAATGGTTAAGTGAATAGGTAGGTGAGTATGAAGATATTTAAGATGGATGGATGGATGGATGGATAAGATGGAAGATAAGATGGTTGGAAAGACGGATGGCTAGACAGACAGACTGATGAATAGACTGAGAAAATATGAAGTTGTACACATCTTTTCATACATGGATAGGCAGGAGATTGAGGGTTGCAGGCAGGGAGGATAGGTAAGGTTGAGGGATGGATGGATAGACGGATGGATACGTGCCTTTGCTTGCTCTACCTTGCCGTGGGCGTAATTGCTTCACCTTCGCCTGCAGGAGTACAAGTGTGGCTGAAACATAACCAGGGGACGCTTCTCTCTCTCTCTCTCTCTCACACACACACACACACACACACACACACACACACACACACACACACACACACACACACACACACACACACACACACACACACACACACCAATAAATCTGAAGTCAGTGTGTGCTAACAAAACTCCACGGACCCTGCCACTCAGATTGCACAAACGAAGCCGTCGCAGGAGCACACAAGGGTCCGAAACATCCTTTAAAGACATGAATCTGAACCAAACTCAGAATGTCAACTTTTGGACTTCCTTCGGTTGTGTCTGGAAGGTCGCTGATAATGTATGTCAGGGTTCGAAGTTTTGCTACATATATAGTTGCCTTCCTACATACATACCTACCTGAATATCTACACACACACACACACACACACACACACACACATACATGCAACCATACATACTAAACATCAGTGGTAGAGATGACAGAAATATGAATGAAAGAATGAATGAGTCAGTGAATAAATAAATGAGTGAATGAATGAATGCTTGGAGTGTCGGAGAAGAGGGCAGGGAGGAGTGGAATTGGATGTGGGTGGATGAATGGATGGGTGGATAGATGGTTCGATGAGTGGACTGATGTATGGACGGTTTGAGGGATGGATGGATGGATGGATGAGAGGGTTGGTAAGTGGTCAGATGGATGCTTGAGATGGGTGGATGGATGGATAAAAATAATGAAGATTTATGGTTAGGTGGATGGATGGACAGATGAATGAATGAATAAAGTGATGGATAGATGTACGGAGAGAGAGAGAGAGAGAGAGAGAGAGAGAGAGAGAGAGAGAGAGAGAGAGAGAGATTAATGACAGTGATTATGAACCATTGGTATGCCTCGAACGTCATCACCACTACCACCACCATCACCACTACCGCGTTTATCACCACTTCCATCCTCACTATTAACATCACCAACACTACCTTCCTCACCACCACCATCACAACCACAACAAGTACTATCAAAACCAAAGCCTCACAAACGTTTACCACTGCTGTCACAACTACCGATCATCACTAACTCAGCCATCCCCTTTAACAGCACCACCACCACTGTCATCACCACCATCGCCACTACCATCACCACGACCGTAACTTTCATCACCATTAATATTACCACCACCACCACCACCACTGCCACCATTAACATCATCATCACATTTAACACCATGCCACCACCACAACAACAATCCTTACCATCACCATCACCGTGAATTTCACTTAACCTGTAAAAATTGTGTGATGGCAGCAGGACTTACAGGCTGTACTTCTTACTACTGTCAGGCTGGAAGGATTCGAAGTGGATTTGGAGATGTAACACGCTTTCTTTAGCGATTTATCCTGTCCTGTACACCTCAGTATCATATTGTTATTGTTGTCAAGTGTGTCGATATTAGACAATGAGAATACTGTGCCGCAGAATGATAAGGTGTAATATGCAGAATAAATCACCAAAGAGGAGGTGCTCAGAGCTTCATATGTCACTTAGTATACGGCTGATAACCACAGAATATGACCACAGAACACGGCCACAGAACACAGCCACGGAGCACAGCCACAGCCCCCTTCCCCTGGCCACTGCGCGCCTCCCCCACCCGCCACACAATGTAAACAAAAAGGGGCAACGAGCTTAAAAAACATAACCCATTCCGGCGAGCCCAGAATTGAGTTAAATTCCCGAAGTTTAGTGACACCCCAACATGACCGGGCACGGAGGCGGGTCAATATTATCTCTACTAACATTTTTCTCTCTCCGCTGAGCAAAATCGTCTGGTCGTAGCCTAAGAAAAGGTAGGAAAAAAAAGAAAAACCGTAGATAGTGGTTAGAAAGATCATTGGGAGAGAGAAGAGAGAGGGTGGGTTGAGGGAGGGGGGTTTCCTCAAGATAATTTTGAAGCCTTTTACAACTGGGCTTTCTCTCAGTTGAACAAAATCGTCTGGTAAAGCTGAATAAAATGCGGAATTGCACCAAAGACAGGGAAAGAGTTAAGGGGAGGCGGGCGGGAGTGTGTTTGTCTTCTTTTAATTTCTAACTTATATTGGAGCGGGAGGGGTGAATATTATCAATCGGCAAAAGTTTTAATTGCTGGTTGAAACTCGGGAATGGAGATACAGTGGCCGGGGTCTTTTGAATTCAGTAGAAACGTACCCGTCTTTGAAGGATATTAACTGCTTTTGAAATGAGTGGAAAAATAGGAGTTTTAAAATTGGGAGTAAAGTAGCCGAGTCCTTTGGTTCATTAGGGTAGATGTGAGAGGTTTTCTGAGAGCATCCTTGTCCATCTGTCACTTGTTTTCTGAAACGAGGAGATTCAGACCATAGACTTCTGCAACTTAAGTAAATGCCCTTATTCGTACTCTGAAGCGCCTTTATGTATTTAGTATTTTTGTACTTGTTGGAGAAATATCCGTCTTTTGAGACTTTTAGAAAATTACCTTTTTTTTTTTTTGCCAGGAGAATCATAGCTGTCTCAGTATTAGGAGGAAAAATAGTGGTGTCCTATAGAATTAGTAACACTAGCAAGTCGTTTGAACGTAATATAAAATATAGATGTCTTAAAATTAGTGGCGAAAAAAGTTGCCTAAAATAACTTGAAAAATAGCCATGTCGTTTAAAGTTAGGAGGAGAAAAAGGCAGCAGAGTCGCTTCAAATGTGTAGGGAAAAAATAGTGATGCATATTATTATGATTATTATTATTTTCCGGCGAACAAAAGGGCATACTCATATTTTGTTTCATAAGAGGCGGCTTTGTACACTGATGGCCATGGCTCAGAGATTATAGCCTTAATTAGCATACCCGGATGACACAGCGCGGGGTTGTATTAGCCGGTGCGCGAAAATACAGGCCGTTGTATTGTGAGGGAGGCGTCTAGTGCAGCTGGATCTGGTGAGAGAGAGAGAGAGAGAGAGAGAGAGAGAGAGAGAGAGAGAGAGAGAGAGAGAGAGTGTGTTTTAAAGTGTAGGCGGTTGTGTATCTAGTGTTCTAAATTACAAACAGGAATCGGTGCTTTAAAAAGAGACAATTCTTTCTTGTGTTCTCTATTACAGATGGAGAACTGGTGCTCCAAAAAAGGCAGTTGTATTTGGTGTTCTAAATTGCAAAGAGAGGTCTAGTGTTCTGAAAGTGGTTGTGTATTAATCAGTGATCTAGTGCTCTAAGATACAGTTGTATGAAGTGTTCTTTTTTACAGAGGTCTAGTGCTCTAAAGTATACTGTAGGTAGCTGTGTATTAGCGAGAACCCCTGTGCTTTAAAGTTAATGTTTCTTATATTCGAAATTATACAGTCTTAATGCTCTAAAAATTCACGTAACTCTGTATTAATGAGGAATCTAGTGCACTAAACCAGTGCGCGGCAGCCATTGTGCCTTGGCATACTCGTGTGGAAATATAAATATTGTTATACGGTACATATTATTTTAGTAACTCGTTCTGGTAAAACTGCCCGAGTTTGTTTTTTGAGGAAAATATTATTGGAGTAATTATCTCATATGATGAAGGCAAATACATACCGGTATCATTGCCTGCACTCAAAATAATCCTTATTTCATAATAATTTAGATTCATTGACCACTGAAAATTTCAATACCTTTAAGTACACGGTATTGTACGCTTAACGATTGCTGTTCCCTTTTACCCTTGACTGGCAGAAGTAAAAGTAATGTTATGCATTTTTGACCCTTATGACAAATATTTCTTAAATGTGCCGCAGGAGGTCAACGGACTGAATACTGTGTCTTGAAGTAAGAACGAGTACTGAGCATAGGCGGTACTGAGTTATAGGCGGTTGTGTATAGGCAGTTGTGTATTGTCCAAGATATAGTGCTCCAGAATACAGATGGAGTTTTTCCACCTTAAATTGGCGAAGGTTTTCGTTCTTTAGCAGTCTTTTTTTTTTCCCCTAATTTCAGCGGCAGAATAAGACGGTGTTACGGTCCTACACCCTTTCCATAGCACTTCTTCGTGATTAGACCCACGCTTTGTTGTTATTCGTTTGCTACAACTCAGTGGCAGATTAAAACAGTATCGCGCATTATCGTGACTAGCCCCATATCTACGGCTCTACATCCATTCCAGAGCACTTCTTCGTGACTGGCACAAACCCTAGTGTTCATCTCTTGCTCCAGCTAAGCATTAGAGACGGAGACACAGTATATTAAGTCAAGTTAAAATGGGCGGAGGATAGTGCTTTAAAAATACGGATATGTTTCTAAAATGATGAGTAATATCCGAAATGAGACTGGTAATTGTGTCTCGAGGCTGACAACACAACCCCTCCAGACGCAGATGGTGACCGGGGGAAAGTTGAAGAGTTCGGGGACGCAGTCATTAGAGATATTACACTGCTCTCTCTCTCTCCCTCTCTCTCTCTCTCTCTCTCTCTCTCTCTCTCTCTCTCACAACTTCCCAATCAATGTACCTGAGCGGAAACAAAAAAAATGGCGGACACAACAGACGGATTTATTGGAAGATTGTATGATTTCATATGTATATTTTTTTCTCTCTATGCCTGTCCGCTTCTCTCGGTCTATTTGTCACACACACACACACACACACACACACACACACACACACACACACACACACACACACACACACACACACACGTACGTACATTCCCCTCCACTAAAAGTATTTGTTTCAGCATTTTGCATCCAGAAATCCAGAGAGAGAGAGAGAGCGAGAGAGAGAGAGGATACAGACGTTAGACCTTTATAAAAAAACAGGATGAACTGAGCATTAGGATAGAGAAAAAAAGAAAATAATTCTTTTTCGGACATACATAAAAACCCTTATAGAGATGCTGAAGCCCTGAAGTAAGAGGATGTGTGTGTGTGTGTGTGTGTGTGTGTGTGTGTGTGTGTGTGTGTGGCTAAATCTGACCATAGACTACGCAGCCTTTTCCTTTAGTTCTGGAGGCTCACCTACCTTTAACATATATATATATATATATATATATATATCCAATTCGGCGCTAAAACCCACCGTCCATACTGAATCCATGCTAAGGCTGTCTCATTCAGGACCGGTGTGATGGAATTAGCGGGGATGGTATTATGACACGTCGGTGGGTTCACAAACTGTCCCCTGTCCTGCCCGGATCTTACCTTTTTTCGGACAGCAGCACATTTACACCATCTACACCAATGGAGGGATCGGTGTACACTCAGCTGCAAAAGTTCGTCGCCTCCCGTGCCTCACTGTCATGGGTGAACTCGTAGACGCCTTAATGTGATATGGTGAATAAGTTGCATTTTTGTCTAAGGGTCATTTAAGCATCTGTGACTTCAGCTATGAGAGAGGCTGAAGAGGGGGAACGAACTTTTGGTTGTGATTGTACCTTCGCTCTGTTAAACTGAATGAAATCGTCTGGTGTCAACAAG
This sequence comes from Coenobita brevimanus, assembly GCF_032717465.1. NCBI lineage: Eukaryota > Metazoa > Arthropoda > Malacostraca > Decapoda > Coenobitidae > Coenobita > Coenobita brevimanus. Next base: position 69,183,612 of record NC_136959.1, on the reverse strand, counting down.
AATAAGATCAGAATTGTGTCGTAGTGCTGGAGTGGTTAACAGGATTTAAAACATGTCATTGTGGTGAAGTGGTTTGCATCTTGAGCACGATGGAGTCTTGCACTATGCCCTTGCTACCTCCAGACGATTTTGCCCAGCTGAGGAGGCACTTTTGGAAATAAAGCGGATAGATAACTTAAAGAAATCTCCATCACTTTAAGAGGTGTTCCCTAAGCTGTACCGTAGCTTTGAAATCATCTTTTCGGCAGCCATAAAAAACTAAAAAAATCCTCGTTGCATAGAGATGAAGGTGAAATCCTGATTATATTTCTGAGTTTGATTTTAATGTAAATTACCCCACGTCGTCGTAGCCACTTTCTGTACCAAGGAGGCTAAAAAAAAAAAAAAAAACCTGATAATTAACATATATAAGTTCCATGTTACACAAATTTTACCCATTTAGGAAAGAACTAACCTCTCTCTCTCTCTCTCTCTCTCTCTCTCTCTCTCTCTCTCTCTCTCTCTTAATGAAGCCACCACCAAACATTTACCCAATTATTTTTGTTTTCCTTACCTGTAGGAGTGACAAAATGAACCACGGCTCTGTCTAACCCTCCCTCTTGCTTGGACTTTCTTCAGCTGAATAAAATCGTCTGGTGTAGGGAGAGCAAAATATACAGACGTCATCGGAGTGAAGGAGAAATAAACAGCGCTTAACCTCTTTAACACGATGATACCTTCCGTGCTTTATTCCTACTGCCTCCAGACGATTTTATTCAGCATGAGGGAGAGGTCCTGAAGCGAAGGGGTTAAGGAAGGCCTTTTCTTTACCTCCTCAGTTCGTAAAATCCCTCACAAGCTGAATGTAATCGTCCGGAGGTGCATGAATAAAGTGCAAAGAATGTAAATCGTCGGAGTGAAGAGGTTATTTTAACATCGCTAAAATAAAGGATTGTCAGCTGCACCTCACCAGAGTAATAATAATAATAATAATAATAATAATAATAATATTAATAACGATAATAATAATAATGTATCGTTACTTGCACTTCACTAAAATAATAATAATAATTAATCGTTACTTGTATCTCAATAAAGTAATAATAATAATGGATTCTTACTTGCACCTCACTATAATAATAATAATAATAATAATAATAATAATAATGAATCGTTACATGCACCTCACTAATATAAAGGATCGTTACTTGCATCTCACCAACATAACTCAGTTTGATAATGCAATAAATCTTCTCGTTTCCTTGTTAGTTGCCATGAGGAAGAGAAAAAAAGAAAAAATATTCTTGCAATAAGTTTATCTGCAAATATTGGTTAAACACATTATACTGTTTTATTTTTCCTATGGCCAGGTGTTTTTACTGTACTGAGTGGGTGATGGTGATGATGATGATGGTGACGAAAGCGGCACCAACAAAAACAGCAACATCTTTAATAACAACAACAACAATAATAATAATGATAATAATAATAATAATAATAATAATAATAATAATAATAATAACAGTGTCCCTTTATAGCAGACAATTAGGCTACGACAGGAGGGGAAAAAGAAATCCTGGATAATTAATGGTCTGTAAATAACCTGTTATGTATACGTTTTACCTCTCTCTCTCTCTCTCTCTCTCTCTCTCTCTCTCTCTCTCCCTCCCATTAAGCTACCTCCAGACGATTTTATTCAGCACAGGAGAGAGTGACAGAACTGGAGGGGTTGAATACAGCCTTCACCAACCTCCTTTACCTACTCCTGGCCAGGATTGCGAGCGTGGGATTTTTTTAGCGTACCGTCCTTTGCTTACCGACTCCTGGTAGCGTTAGTTGGCGTTTCTATATCGATTTTGCTGTGAGTATTTTTGTCTTTTATTTATTATTAAGTGTATCCTTGAGTTTATCCTTATCATTTTACTAATTTCTCGGCGACAATTATCCTTTCTTACGCTGCCATGATTTTTTATGCAATGAATAAATCAGTTTGCACTGGAAATTGGTAAACATCGTCCTTTATGTGTGATTTCGAGCATGAGAGTTAATACGAGTAATATTCTTCCATGTTGAAATTAATTGTTTCGAAATAGCAGCAAAACAAGAAGCGGTGCCAATGCACAGCAATCCCGTCCCCGGCAGTCATTTTAGTGCTGACGAATAAACACGACAGGATATCTAGTCAAAGATGTCACATATCAGAATTGGAGTAAATCGGGTGAATATTGACAATTTTATGCCCATTTGAAATTGTAAGCCCGACCCACCTGACATTGCCACCCCCCCTCCCCCACCGCTAACTGGAGGGTGACCCCCCTGATGTAATGAGGCATGTTATAAGATGCAGAATATTAGGATGCACCTTTAGGTTTTGGTCTCATGTCGATATGACGAATTTGAAAGGAGTTATGGCGAACAAAATATTTTTACCCTTCCCCGTGTTTTTACATTTGGGGGGCCTACAGCCTGGCCGCTGGCCCAGTTTGGCCCAAAATTTGCTCAGCTGATGAGAAGATCGTGGCCCATCATCCCTGTAATTTTAGTCGAAATCTTACCAATAATTTTCGGGTAAAGTTGTTAAGAGACAGATAGAGAAACGGACAAAGACAGAGAGACAGACAGGCAGGCAGGCAGGCAGGCAGACAGACAGAGAGACAGGCAGGCAGGCAGGCAGACAGACAGACAGACAGACAGACGAACAAACACAAACCGTGTGAAAACAACACCTGACTGATAATAAAGAAGAGAGACATCATCATAGTAAAGGGGTTTGTTTAAGTTGAGAGAGAGAGAGAGAGAGAGAGAGAGAGCGTCGTAGTGAAGGGGTTAATACTATAATAAATCTCTACTTGTCTTAGTCATTTAACGACGTGGAAACGGCCAAGAAAAAGTATCCAGAACAATTAATTATGTGAAAAAAGCTAGGTTAATTGTTTTTTTTTTTCTCTCCCTCTCTCTTTCTGCCTCCACTTTCATGTTGCTTTTTACTCTGGCCCATTGTCACACATACACAAGCCCCCCCCCTCCCTCTCTCTCTCTCTCTCTCTCTCTCTCTCTCTCTGGCACACGCTTCTATCTGTTTTTTATCCTGCCTCTTCGTCTTTCGTGCCTTCCCCTCCTTTCTGTTCAGTCTGTCTGTCTCTGTCTGCTTGTCTGTCTATGTCTGTCTGTCCGTCATTCCGCGCACATGTCCGTCTGTCTCAGTATGTTCTCCTTTCTGTGTCTGTCTGTGTATATGATCCCTTTTCTGCGTCTGTCTGTCTGATATCCAAGGTCGTGAATTTAAAAACCTTGCAACATTGTAGCTCCCTTTCTTCTTTCTTTCATTTCTTTCTTCCTTTTAATCCTTTTCTCCGACTTTACGCATTCACACTCTCTCTCTCTCTCTCTCTCTCTCTCTCTCTCTCTCTCTCTCTCTCTCTCTCTCTCTCTCTCTCTCTCTCTTTGTTCTCTTTCATTCATTGTCTTTTTTTTTTTCCCCACAACTTTTTAATGGCATCCGCACTTGTGTATTTGATTCGCCGCCAAGCCTCGGTATTGTGCGATCCTTTGGGAACTGCTGTGTGAGGGGAATATACTTAAATTCAGTGTTTATAGGCTACGTTAATCATCATCACGTCGTCGTCATTAACGCCATCGTCTTCACTATCACCGTCACCATCATTATCCTGCGATGCGGAGGGTGCGGAGAACAAGGAGAGATAGGCAAGGAAATGACAACTACTGACAACATACTGGGTGAAATGGGTCAGACACTCATTCACACATCAGTTAAGCCCCCGGAATTCTGGGTCAACCTCACAGGCTTAACTATCTACACATGTGCTCGTGCGTACACACCGGTAAAAATATCCAGCCCACTCGATGTCGTCACTTCCCTGTCCCCATCCGCTTCCATACTTCGCTTTGTTACTTTCATTTACCATATCCATCCACCGTCTTGACACACTGTGCCTCCTTCCACCCTCAGACTCATTCGTATCTACGCTATTCATCACCCTATCCACATCCAGTATCTCCACTTGACCATACCACCTAAGTACACTCTTCCATTCTTTTGTCACATGCCTTCCATACTCCTTATCTTTCACGAATCTTACTTATTCCTTATCTTATGTCTTATTTATTCTTTGCACTCCACAAACACTCCTCAGTAATACCGTTTTAACTATGCATTTTGAGCCAGCGTGTATGCTTGACCTCACGACGTAGGGTCTTAGCTGTTTAATTTAGTTTTAATTTGGGGTGGAGGGGGGATGTTACTTAGCTAGGAGGTCTTTTGCGCGTGACTGGTGTGGGCGTTTTGTAATGTACGTTTGGCACTGCTTGATGGTGTTATCCTTCCTGTCTTGCCTCCTGGACCCCCCTCTTGGCAGATCCTGTGTCAGGGTAATCGGTAGTTGGTCTGTCTTCCTCCTTGTCCAGGCATTATTACGCGGCACCCATGCTCCACTTTACCCTTTATCTACCCATCCCACTCCCAAGCACTGAAATGGGAGTAATAGGGCCTTGGGGATGTGGGGGTTCTCTGTGTGTTCAGATGGTCTCACTTCCTCGCGTTACTAGTCATTCTGTTGACTCATTGGCTGTGCATTCCCCTCGTTTGCCTCAGTCTTGCCTTATTTACTCTGTCTTGTATCCTTTCTGGCTTCCTCCACATACTCCCTGCCACTAAACTTCCTCCATGTCCTCTCATGTCGTGTTTGCTCGTGTTTGCATCTCCGCTCTTACGGTGGGGGCTGGAGTATATATGGGATTGCAATGGATGGAGTATTAGCAGCACGGCTGTGGGTTGAACCGGATTAGAGTTGGCGGGAAGGAGTCTGTGTACTGTAAGTTTCAAGACTCGTTGCACCCTGGGGATACTCTTCTTCTGTGTGGTTGGGTTGATGTTTTTCCACTGTCTGAGGCTTTGCTAATTGACATATCCTTTCTTCTTTTAAAGCATTGTGCTGGGGCGAGGCTCATCCCAGGCTGCGTGTGCATTTCTTCGGTCCCTTGTCTAAGACCAGCCAGTTTCACGTGCAGTCCATGCCAACTGTGCTTTGTCATTTCCTCCAGGGCTGCAAAATTTGGTCTGCCTTTGCCTACCGTGTATATTGTTTTATTGTGATATTCAGCTCCTGGTCAGAGCTTACCAACTGGTGAATATCCCTTCCCTGGAGATTACTTCATTCATAGACAAGCTTGGTGCTACTTTTTTCGTTGCTCCTTTTCGTAGAAGGTGGTGAATTTTGTAGCGTAAGCTTCACTGTCTCCAGTTATGTGCTTTCGTCAGGGTCCTTTGGGTTCGTTTTTTCGTCTGCTTTCAGAATGTTTCACCTCCACTGCAGCAGAGACTGCAAGTGCAGTGCTTGCTTCTCGCTTGATGGCCAAGACTTCCAATGGTCCACGCCCAGTGACAGTACCGACCCCGAGGCCTGCCTCACAATCGGGGACTGGGTCAGGATTGAACCTTCAGACTGAGGCAGACTAGGAGTCCCTGGTCTACCCTGATGGCCCAGTGACACCCCTCAGAAGTGTATGAACAAGCATCACCTGCGGCTGTATAGTTACCATCAGTCCCCGTGTCTCTGGCTCCAACTCTCCCAGCCCCAGAGAAGCTGTGAGTTACCATCGCAGTGCATGAAACCTTCAGTGAATGTTGACAGTTCACAAAATTGCAAGCCTTTGCCTGAACTCAGAGACTCCTCCATTACTTACCCTGACGTTCAGGACCGGGCATCAACTCTGTGGAACCAGTTCCTTCAGCTCCCAGTGCTCACCCATATTCTCTAGTTTCCAGGGGTCAGCACCCTATCTCTAATGGGTCAACCGGTGGTACAGCTGGACTTCCAACCACTGCTGTAGGTAGTTAAACAAGCTGTAGATAAAACTGTTTTTCTTTTGTATATTTTGTGCCCTCTGTCCTCTTATTTCTATAGTCTCTCTTCTCCAGTGAGGCCATCGGCATGAACCATGTTTCTCCCCTTTCCACGGTCCCTGGTTCTCCTCCAGTACCGTCTGCCTGGCCCATGTCACTTGAGTCCTTTGGTCTTTCTTTTCTATTCCTCTAGTACATTGCGTGCCAAGCGTGGATCATTATTTCCTCTTATGTGTAGGAGATTGTCTACTCCTTTACACCTGACTGAGAGTTCTCGCTGGTTCGTACACTTGTACTCCCCCTCCCCCATGGGGAATCACTGATGAATTCGTGTTCCGAGGGTAGCACATTTGTCTCAAGGAACCCAGGTTGACCCTGTTGTGGAAAAGAGGATATTCGTAGGTTCAAAAGTACAGAGATGTGAATGATCAGATGGATGTGTAGTGCATCCTAGAATGACAGGCCTGAGGGGAATAGGATTGTGAGTGAAGAGTTGAAAGGTAGGATGGGACGTGAATGCTTTAGTGGTGTGAGATAAGAAGGGGTGGACTGATGGTCTGGGTATATGGAGAGGATGGGGGGGTGATAACTAGGTGCAGAGGGCGAGAGATATGAACATTAAGGGTAGAGTTGCTAGAGGGAGACTGGAAAAAAAAAACAAAAAACTTAGGAGGAGGTCTTATAATGTGATTTCAGTTAGAAGGGACTGAACGGAGAGGCTGCTAGAGATTGAGCAGGATGGAGGGTCACCAAGGCCAACGCTTTTGTTTTTCCTTCCTCTATTCTGTTTTTGAAAAAAAGAAAAGAACATGCAAGTATGTATGAGTCTTTATAAACAAAACGAAATGAAACACCCCCACTGCCTTCATCAGGTTAAATCTAGGAGTGAGAGTGAAGTATTTTACGGACAACAAGGAACAGGTGTTTTTTTCGTGTGCTCCTGCACCTCGCTGTCCTCTGGCAGACAAAACATGAATCTCTGTCTAATGCAATAAAGGGGATGGACTCCTGTGAGGGTCGGTCATCCTCCCCCTACCTCTCCAGGCCATCTGTCCCCTCCATCACCAGGCCACTAATCACTGGCTTTGGGTTCAAGCCCCACGGATCTAGTGGGGAGGAGCACCACACCAGGGGTCACTCTCAGGGGCACCCACTCCCTTGCCCCACCCCGGTGTGAGAACAGCTGTGTCTCCTGATCCGCCGTATAGGCTGTGTTGCGGGGAGCTGAGTCTACAGTTGTTGCTGATCACGGGTCCTGATTTGTTTGTCACCGATATCCCAGCTCCTGGTGTTTCGATCTGTGCCTACTGGCCGTTGGGTTCTTGGACCCGCAGGGCTGGCAGAGAGATTTCCTGGTCCATGAGGCTCCTTCAGGGGACGCCCATCTCTTTGCTGTAACCCCCGGCATGAAAGCATGAAGGTTCCTGAATCTGTTTGTAGGGTCCGGGCCAGGTAGGTTTACACATGTTCCAGTAGCTTCCTCTCCGAATTTAGCCTTTCACACTCTAACTCTCTTTATTCTTCCTGTCGCTATTCCATAGCTATTTCTCTCACTCTTCCGGTCCCTTCACCTCTACACCCCTCAATTTCCTTTTTCCAATTCCCCCGCTTCCCCATTTACATGCCCTCCCTCCTTATTTTAATTCCTGTGTCCTCCCTCTCCCTGCCTGACACAACACACTCAGGGTTTACGCTCTGTCGCCCTCCCCCCCCCTCTCTCTCTCTCTCTCTCTCTCTCTCTCTCCTCCTCCTCCTCCTCCTCCTCCTCCTCCTCCTCCTCCTCCTCCTCCTCCTCCTCCTCCTCCTCCAGTGCCCCCCTCTCTTTCGTGCCACCCTTTCTTCCTCTCCCTGCCTCCCATTCTTTCTCTCCTAGCCTTCCTCTCTCCCTCTCCCAGTCTCCCTCTCTCTGTCTTCCTCTCTTTCTCTCCTTGCCTTCCTCTCTTTCTCTCCTTGCCTTCCTCTCTTTCTCTCCTTGCCTTCCTCTCTTTCTCTCCCTGCCTTCCTCTTTCTCTCCCTGCCTCTTCTTCTTTCTCTCCCTGCCTCCCTCCCGTACTCCTAGTACCTCCCTCTTTCTCTTTCTTCCTCCTTCTCTTATTCCCCCTCTCTCTCTCTTTCTCCTTCCCTCTCTCTCTCTCTCTCTCTGTTTTCCCTCTCTTGCTCTCCGTGCCTCCCTCTCTTTCTCTTTCTCTCTCATTCTCTCCCTGCTTCCCTCTCTACCTCTCCATGCCTCTCTCTTTTTCTTCTCTCGGTCTTCCTTTCTTTGTCTTCCTGTTTTCCTTCATTCTTTTCCACTCGCCCTCTCTTTCTCTCTGTCTTTCCCTCACTGTCTCCCCCTTTCTCTCCCTGTCTTTTGACTCTGTATTCCTTTCTGTCCGTTCTCCCCCCCCCCTCTCTCTCTCTCTCTCTCTTTTATCTTCCAAGTCACTTCCCCTCCACTTCTCCCTTAACAGTCCACCATATCACCCTTCCAGCCATCCTGCCACCCATTCTGACTTCACCTTCATCATTGACCTTTTCTGCAACAACGCTATCATCATTTTCACCAGCCCATTCTTACATCACTTTCTTTCCCCGATTTTTAACTCCATACTAAGACCATCCTGCGCTCGGTTTGTCCTTCCTTCCCACCCACTTTCACCCACTCTCCTAGCCCATTCTTCCATCCATTCTGGCATCACCTTCCCTTCTCCCTGTTCCTTCACACCCCTGCCATCTTGCCCCTTCTTGTCAAACCCGGACGCCCATTCTGACATCGCCCCTTTCCTTTCCGTTTTTTCATACTTAGCCGCACCATCTTGCCACTCACTCTTCCGCCCATCCTCTCATTCATTCTCATATAACTTTTCCATCTTACTTTCTCTCCCAGTCCCATCATTTTCCCACCCACATACCTCCCTGCCATCCCTTGCCACACGCTGTCACCCCCTTCCACACCTTGCCACCCACTGTTACCTCCTATAACGCCCTACCATCTCACCACCCGGCATCCACCCTACCACCCACCCTGCCACCCCATACCACACCGCCGTTTCCCCTCCCTACCCGTTCCATACCTTCTTACCACATCCTACCCTCCTGCCACTCTTCCTGCCACCTTGTCTCCCTTCCTGCCACCCTGTCTCCCTTCCTGCCACCCTGTCTCCCTTCCTGCCACCCTGTCATCCACCCTACCGCCTATATCACGCTGCCACCACCTTGCCACCACCCGTCGTTCCACCCTGCCACCTCCCTACCACGCCGCCTCACCACAAGGGACAGCGACAGTCATAATTGCCCCTGGAGCTGAGTCTCATCTCGCAGTCTCTTTTGAAGTCGCTCTTGTGGAGGCCAAAGTTGAGCAGCCTAGTTTACCTCCTTTCCTCCCTCTCTGCCTCATTCCCTCTTCTCCCCTCCCTCTCTGCTTCGCTCCCTCCCCTCCCCTCCTGCCGCTCTGTGTTTCCGTTCCTCCTGCCTCCCTTCCTCTTGACTGTCCTCCTCCTACGCTCCCTACTTCACCACTTCCTGTCTTAACTTCTTCCACTTCTCCCTCAGACCTACTCCTCTCTGCCTCCCTTCCCTCCTCTATCCCCCTACCACTTACCTCCCCATCCTCTTGCCTCCTACGTTCCCCCTGCCTCACCTCCAACCCTCCTCCCGTCCTACTTCCCTCTCCTTCGCGATGTTTCTCTTCCTTGTGCCTCGCTTCCATCTGCCTTTCTGTCATCATAACTTCCTAACTTGCTTCCTCTTCCCCTACGTCTTCCAGCCTCCCTCCCTTCCTTCCCCACTCCTTGTATCCTCCTCACTCCCCCTTCCTTCCTTCTTCCTCGCCATATTTCTCTCCCTCCTGCTTCCCATTCCTCCTCCTCCCTTCTTCCTTTCCTTTTCTTCACTTCCTAACTCTCCTTCTCACTTCTACTTCTCCCTGCCTCCCTCGCCGTGCCTCGCTTCTGCCTTACCACGCCTGTCTTCCTCCTGCCTCCCTCCTTCATCGCTTCTTGTTTCGTTCTTTCTCTCCCTCCATTCTCTCCCCTCCTACCTCCTCTCTTGCATCACTGCCTCTTCCGCTTCCTTCATTCCTTCACTCCCACTCCTTTGTTAGTTTCTTCTGCCTCTCTCCCCTTTCCTCCTCCTTCCTTTCTTCCGTTTTCTGATCCTTCCCATCCTCCTCTTTTCTCCTCCCTTCCTCCTCATGTCCCTCTTTTCCTCATGTCCTTCTTTTCCTCTTCCTGCCTCATCTTTCCTCCTTCTTCTCTCCCTTCCTCCTCCTACCTCTAACCCCTCCTCCTCCTGCCTCTCCTTTCCCCTTGTCCCTCTTTTTCTCCTCCTGCCTCACTCCCATCCTCCTCCTGCCTCTCTCCCATCCTCCTCCTGCCTCTCTCCCATCCTCCTCCTGCCTCTCTCCCATCCTCCTCCTGCCTCTCCCCCTTCCTCTTCCTACCTCTCTCTCTTCTTCCATCTGCCTTTCCGTTCCTCCTCCTATCTAGCCCTCTTTATCCTCCTGTCACTTCCTCCTCCTCCTCCTGTCTCTCTCCTTTCTTCCTGTCTCTCTCCTTTCCTCCTGCCTCTCCTGTCCTCCTGCCTCTCTCTCTCTTCCTCCTGCCTCCCTGCTCCCCCCTCGTACATCACTTCCTTTCTCGTTTCCTTCTCTCTGGCATATGTCACCTTGCCTACGCTCTCCCTATCTACCTTCATTTTCCCTACCTCCTCCCCTCCTGGCTCCTCCCTACCTACCTTTTTCCTTTCTACCTCCCTCCTGCCAACCTCCTCTCTGCCTACCTCTTCCCTGTCTACCTCCTCTCTGCCTACCTCCTCTCTGCATACCTTTTTCTCTCTACCTCTTCTCTGCCTACCTCCTCTCTGCATACCTTTTTGTCTCTACCTATTCTCTGCCTACCTCCTCTCCACCTACCTCCTCCCTGTCTTTTCGTCTGCCTCGTCATCCTTCCTTCGTAACTGCCTATCTGCCTAAATATCTATTCATCACCTTACCCAATTGTCCCATCCCTTCCTTCATATCTCCCTCTCCTTGATTCTCTCCCTACCTCTCTCCCTCTCCCTTGCTGTCTTCTCCCTAGTTCTTTCTCTCCTTGACTCTCCCTTTCCCTTCCTCTCTCACTCACCCTTCCTCTCTCCCTTTCCCTGCCTCCCTCCTTCTCCCTTGCTCTCTCCCTCCCCCTGCCTCACCTTCGTGCTTTCCTCCCTTCTTCTGTACTTTCCCCTCCCCCTCTCCCCCTCTGCCTCTCCGTCTCCCCCTCTGCCTCTCCGTCTCCTCCAGTCTTTGCTGCCTTGGTGCCTACTTCCTTTCCTGTCCCTTCCTCCTACCTTTCTCCTCTCACTTCATGCTTGCCTCACTGCCTCCTGCCTGCTTCACTGCCTCCTGCCTGCTTCACTGCCTCCTGCCTGCTTCACTTCCTCATGCCTGCCTCACTGTCTCCTGCCTGCTTCACTGCCGCCTGCCTGCCTCACTGACTTCTGCCTACCTCACTGCCTCCTGCCTGCCTCACTGATATCTGCTTTCCTCACTGACTTCTGCTTGCCTCACTGCCTCATGCCTGCCTCACTGTTTCATGCCTGCCTCCCTGACTTCTGCCTGCCTCACTGCCTTCTGCTTGCCTCACAGCCTTCTGCCTGCCTCCCTGACTTCTGCCTGCTTCACTGCCCTCTGCCAGCTTCACTGCCTTCTGCCTGCCTCACTGCCTTCTGCCTGCCTCACTGCCTTCTTCCTGCCTCACTGCCTCAATTCTTGCCTTAATCTTTGCCAGCCTCTCTGCGTCCCTGTATAGCTACCTGAGTTCCTGCGTTACTGTCATACTGTCTGTCTGTCTGTTGCCTGCCTCTCCGTCTACCTCACTGCCTGGCTTCCTGCTTGCCTGTCAGTCTCATTGCTTGGTTTTCTCACTGCATGACTGCCCTTCTCACTCCGTGCCTCCATGTCTGCCTCACTTCTTTCTTGCCTGCTTGTCTCACTTCGTGCCTGCTAGTCTGCTTCTCATCCTGCTTGTCTGTCTGCCTCACCTTCCTGCCTGCCTGTCTGAACTGCCTGGCTCCCTGCATGTCTGCCTGTCTCACTGCTTCCCACCCACCTGCCAGCCAACCTGCCTGCCTACCTCGATGCATGGCTGTTTGGCTGCGTGCGTGCGTGCCTGCCTAGCTCACTCCTGTCTGCCTAGCTCACTCCTGTCTACCTGTCTGCCTCACTTTTTGCCTGCCTCACTTCCTTCCTGCTTAGTTTCTGCTCGCCTCAGTCTTTTCCTACTCCCTGGCCGCCTTCCTCACTTCCGTTCCTGCCTTCCTCACTTCAGCCTTCCTTCCTCACTTCCTGCCTGCCTTACTCCCGGTCTGCCTCATTCCCTGCCTGCCTCACTTCGTGGCTGCTTCACTCCCTATCTACCTTACTCCATGTCTGCCTCACTTGTCTGCCTCACTTGTCTGCCTCACTCCTTGCCTGCCCCAATTCCTGGCGACCACAGTTTATGGCTACCTCACTTCCTGTCTGCATCACTTTCTCACTGCCTCACTTCCTCACTTCATGGCTGCTTCATTTCTTGTCTGCCTCACTCCCTGTCTGCCTCACTCCCGTTCAACCTCACTCCCGTTCTCCCTCACTCCCGTTCAACCTCACTCCTTGTCTACCTCACACTGTGTGCCTCATTCCCTGCCTGTCTCACTGTCCGCCTCAATTCCTGACTGCCTGACTCCCTGTCTGCCTTGCTTCCTGTCTACCTCACTTCCTGACTGCCTCACACCCTGCCTGCCACATTCCCTGCCTGTCACACTCCCTGCCTGCCTCATTCCCTGCCTGTCACACTCCCTGCCTGTCACACTCCCTGCCTGCCTCATTCCCTGCCTGCCACACTCCCTGCCTGCCACACTCCCTGTCCGCCTCATTCCTGCCTGCCACACTCCCTGCCTGCCTCGTTCCTGCTTGCCTCGTTCCTGCTTGCCTCACTCCTTGCCTGCCTCGTTTCTGCTTACCTCACTCCCTGCCTCCCTCATTCCTGCCGGCCAGACTCCCTGCCTGCCACACTCCCTGCCTGCCTCATTCCTGCTTGCCTCACTCCCTGCCTGCCTCGTTCCTGCTTGCTACACTCCCTGCCTGCCACACTCCCTGCCTGCCTCATTCCTGCCTGCCTCACTCCCTGCCTGCCATACTCCCTGCCTGTCTCACTCTCTGCCTGCCTCACACCCTGCCTGCCTCACTCCCTGTCTGTCACGCTCCCACCCTGCCTCACTCGCTGCCTGTCTCACTCCTGTCTGCCTCGTTCCCTGCCAGCCTCATTCTCTGCTTCGTTCCCTGCCAGCCTCATTCTCTGCCTCGCTGCCTGCCTTCCCTCCCCTCCTATAACCCTCTCAGGCCCTTTCATAGCCTTTGTCCAGTTTTCCCCTTTTATGTTCGCTATCGACACGCTATTTTATACGGCTGTAGGAACGTTACAGCCCGAATGTGTTCTGTATACGGGAACACTCTCTGTCTCTGTCTGTCTGTCTGTCTCTCTCTCTCTCTCTCTCCCTCTCTCTCTCTCTCTCTCTCTCTCTCTCTCCCTCTCTCTCTCTCTCTCGATAGTGATTCATCCCCTCCTTCCCTGTCTCCTTTCTCCTCCATCATTCTCCCTCCCTTCCCTCCCTTCTTTACAGTCTCCCTTTCTCCCTTCTCTCACTCAGGGTGTGTATCCCATCCTCGTTCTTTCTCCCTCCTTCTCTCCTCCTTCCCTCCTTCCTTCTCTCTGTTCTCTCCCTTCCTTCTTGCCTTCCCTCCTTCATATTCCCCCTTTCTCTCTTCTCTCCCTCAGGCAGTGAATCAGTCCCTTATTATTCCTTGCCTCCATGGTCTCCTTCCTTCTTCCTTTTCCTTCTTCCCTCTCTCTCTCTACCTCTTTCCCTCTTCCCTCTCTCTCTACCTCTTTCCTTCTTCCCTCTCTCTACCTCTTTCCCTCTTCCCTCTCTCTCTACCTCTTTCCCTCTTCCCTCTCTCTACCTCTTTCCCTCTTCCCTCTCTCTACCTCTGGCCCCCTCCCTTCCTCCTCAGCATCTCACTTCCTCCCTCTGCCTTCGATCCCTTCATCTTTCCACACGTCCAAGCCACTCCCCATCACTCTACTTCCTTCTCCCCCCCCTTCCTCTCATCCCACTCGCCCCCTCTCTTCCCTTCCCTCCTCATCTTTTCCCTCCCCCTCCCTCTCCTCCCCTCCTCACCCCTCACCCTCCTCTTTCCATGTCTTCCCCTCGCCTCCTCCTTCCCTCCTCTCCCCTTCTCTCCCTCCCCTCTCTCCCCTCTCATTGCTTTGTTTTTTCCTTCCTCTTCTCACGTTATTCTTTTCATTTATACAATTATTTTTTTTTGGCATCTAACTGTGAAGCAAATTTTTCTGTGAACGCGTGAGGTCTGTGTATGTATGTATGTATGTGTGTATGTATGTATGTGTGTATGTATGTATGACTGAGTTTTTACCTAGGGATCTGTGTTGTGTGTATTATTGTGTAAATCTCCCTCTCTCTCTCTCTCTCTCTCTCTCTCTCTCTCTCTCTCTCTCTCTCTCTCTCTCTCTCTCTCTCTCTCTCTCTCTCTCTCTCTCTCTCTCTCTCTCTCTCCCCCCCCCCACTCAGTCACGTCTACATTTCAGGAAGTTTTATTTTTAACCCCCTCATTTCCCCTCCTTCTCCCCCCTCTCCCTCTCCCCCCTCCCCCTCTTCGTCTTCCCCCTCCGCTTTCCCCCCTCCCACTCCTCTTTCCTCTCTCTCTTCTCTTCTCTTTCTCTTCGCCTTCCGCTTGCCCTTCCGGTATCGTCCTCCTCCTCCTCCTCCTCCTCTTCCTCCGTCTTTTTCCACCCTTTCTTCCTCTCATTTATTCCTCCTCCTTTTCTTCTCTGTCTCTCCTCCCCTTTTTCTTTCCCATTCCCTCCCCCTCTCCCCTCCCCCTTTCCCCTTCTGGTTACCTCTCCCCTTCCCTCTCTTTTCACTTTATTTCTACTTCCCTCTCTCTCTCCTCTTCCTCCCCTTCTTCCCTCCTTCTCTCCTCACCCTCCCTCTTATGAATATGGCCCCTTTCAGTTTCTCCTGCTTATCTTCCTTTTAGTCTGCTTGTTTCTCTTCCTCCTCTCTTATTTACTGCTCTCGTGCCTCCCCTCTGCTTTTTCTTCCTCCCTTCCTCTCTCTCTCTCTCTCTCTCTCCTTCCTCGCACATCTTTCCCTGTACCTCCCTCCCTCTCTCTTCTCCTTCCCATTCCGTCTCTCCATCTTTCTTTTCTCCTTTCCCTAATTGTCCCCATCTCGTAGTTAGTCTCTCCTCCTCTCCCTTCTACTTTCTCTTTCTCCTCGTCTCCCTCATTCCCCCTCTCATCCCTTTCCCCCTCTCTCCTCAAGTTTTACCTTCATTCTTCCTTCATTGATTACTACTCTCTCGTCTCTCCTTCCCCTCTTGCCTTTTCACTTCCCTCCCTTCCTCCTCTCCTCTCCTTCTCCTCATTTCCCACTCTCTCTCTCTTCCCCCAGCTTCCCCCTCTTTTCTCTCCTCATTCTCCCTTCTCCAACCTCCTCTTTTCTTCCTCTTTCTTTTCTCCTTCCTTCCTCACCTTTTCTCTCTCTCCCTTCGTCCCCTTTCCTCTCTCTCTCTTCCTCCCCTTTCCTCTCCTCCTTTCCTCATCTCCCTTCGTACCCATTCCTCTCCTCCCTTACTACCCTTCCTCTCCCTCCCTTCCTACCCTTCCTCTCCCTCTCTTCCTACCCTTTCCTCTCTCTTGTCCTCCTCTTTCTTTTCTTTCCCTTCCTTCCCTTTCCTCTCTCCTTCACCACTCTTCTGGCCTTCACTCTCCCTTCCTCCCCATTCCTCTCTCTCTCTCTCCCTTCGTCCTCTTTCCTCTCTCTCCCTTCGTCCTCTTTCCTCTCTCTCTCTCCCTTCGTCCTCTTTCCTCTCTCTCTCTCTCTCCCTTCGTCCTCTTTCCTCTCTCTCTCTCCCTTCGTCCTCTTTCCTCTCTCTCTCTCCCTTCGTCCTCTTTCCTCTCTCTCTCTCCCTTCGTCCTCTTTCCTCTCTCTCTCTCCCTTCGTCCTCTTTCCTCTCTCTCTCTCCCTTCGTCCTCTTTCCTCTCTCTCTCTCCCTTCGTCCTCTTTCCTCTCTCTCTCTCCCTTCGTCCTCTTTCCTCCCTTCTCCCTCTCCCTGTCGCTTTTACCCCCGCATTCTTGTCAGCCTCATTCGTTTATCTGCTGTGTTTGTTGGTTTAGTTCCCAGTTGGTTCCTCACTTTTATTCACACAATTGCATTTTCTTGGCCACGAGTTCCACCTTTCTCTCTCTCTCTTTCTCTCTCTCTCTCTCTCTCTCTCTCTCTCTCTCTCTCTCTCTCTCTCTCTCTCTCTCTCCTATTATATTTTCTCTCCTCATTACGTTTTCTCTTGCCATTACTTTTCTCTCTCACCATTACATTCTCTCTCTCGCCATTACATTCTCTCTTTCATCATTACATTTTTTTTTCATCACCATTTACATTCTGTCACCATTACATTTTCTCTCTCACCATTTCATCTTCTCTCTCACCATTACACTTTCACGTACATTCTCTCTCTCGCCATTACATTAACCCTCTCACCATTACATTTCCTTTCCCCTGATTCAGTACTCATTCTCTTTGATCACATTTTCCATTCTCCTGGGTAAACTAGCTTTTCTTTCGCATTTACTTCTCTGTCTTGTAATTACTATGGTATTTTTCGGCTCGCATCGGCACCCCTTCATTAATTTTGAACGCTGTGTCCTACTGTAATTACATTCGTCACTTAAATGTCATAATTATATTCGCGGGAACACCGCTGGCCCTGAAGTATGATAGAGGCTGTTACTATAATGACACCTTGAACTCGTGAGATTGATTTAGACCTTTGAAACTTTGTAGTCATTCGTGTCAGGGGTATGGGTTGTACTGTGACTGACCTGGAGATTTCGTAACAATTTTTCCTCGACGATTTATTTTGTCTATTTCTGCTTCATATCCCTTTGCTAAGTTATGGGAAAAAATAAATAAAGCACACACACACACACACACACACACACACACAAAGACGAGCTAATATGTTCAAAGTAAGTCGCCGAGCAGGAGGTGTTACGGTGTGTGTCTCCTGGCCAGCTTGAAGACTGGTTCGTGTCCCCTGCCACCCACCCTGCCACTTACCCACCCACCTACCCTGCCACCCACCCTGCTGCTGTCCTGCCACCCACCCTACAGCCACCCTCCCGCCTTTGATCCTACCTTCTCCTTGTTATTGTACTTGTGGGCGGTTTTATTCACCTTAGGAGGCACCTGCTGTTCAAAGAGGTAGTGAACGTTGAAGGTACCCATTATAGTCTGAATATAACACCTGCAGTTCTAAAATAACACCTATAGCTCGAAAATAACACCTGTAGTTCGAAAATAACACCTGTAGTTCGAAAATAACACCTGTAGTTCGAAAATAACACCTTATCTCGAAAATAGCACCTGTGGTTCGAAAATAACACCTATAGTTCGAAAATAACACCTGTAGTTCGAAAATAACACCTGTAGTTCGAAAATAGCACCTGTGGTTCGAAAATAACACCTGTAGTTCGAAAATAACACCCGTAGTTCGAAAATAACACCTGTAGTTCAAAAATAACACCTGTTGTTCGAAAATAACATCTGTAGTTCGAAAATAACACCTATAGCTCGAAAATAACACCTGTAGTTCGAAAATAACACCTGTGGTTCGAAAATAACATCTGTAGTTCGAAAATTAACACCTGTAGTTCGAAAATAACGCATAAAGAATAACACCTGTAGTTCGAAAATAACACCTGTAATTCGAAAATAATATCTGTACTGTAGTTCCAAAATAATGCGTTCGAAATAACAACTTTTGGGATGACAGGAAGAAAATGTAAAAAAAAAGAGAAGAAGGTCGTGACGGTGAAAGAGCAAAAAAATATAATACTGGGTTGAAATATCTGTATGTCTCATCAAGGGGGGAAAGAGAGAGAGAGAGAGAGAGAAAGAGAGAGGCAAGATTAGTACGGTATTGAGCTAAATCCCCCCCCTCTCTCTCTCTCTCTCTAATCGCCGGCTGTTATAATAATCAAGAGTCATTATTCAAGGCATTACTAATAATTATAAGCAAAGCAGATTATTGTTTTGTGGATTTCGTCGGCTTTGACACCTTGCTTTTTTCTTTATTAGTCACCTTATTATGATGACGCACTATTTCCTGTATTTTTGCACGATTTTATTTAGTGGAAAAGTGAGTTTCCCTTTTGGAGGAGTTAATTTATTGTAGTAGTAGTAGTAGTAGTAGTAGTAGTAGTAATAGCACTCCAGGTCCATGTGAAACGCGAACCAAGTGAACTGCAGGCTGAACTTGTCGCTACTCTGCACACCCACCATCCTTCTTTCTGGGGATAGGGTGAGAGCTGAGGGACGTTTACATGCCCGTGCCGTGGAAATACCCATTTGTATCGGTGCCACCACGTGAAGGCGGAGTTAGATGCAGCCCCCTTCATCCTAATGGCCTCTTTTCATTTCATTCTTGCTACCTCCGGGCGATTTTGCTGAGCTTAGGGGAGACTTATCAGACTGGCAGGGTTAGATGTAGCTTTCATTAACACTTCCAAGGCCTGGGATCTTTACTGGACTGAATAAAATCGTCTGGAGGAAGCAAGAATACAGGAAGGCGCCACTGAATGGAGGGGGTCAATAATCTGGTCCGGCCATCTACTGTACAGACGATCTGCCCTCAATTATGTGGAAATGTAGTTTATGTCTAGCCTCCCTGGTTCCAAAAGCCTCTCCGGAGCTGAGTAAAATCGTCCGGATGTGGCAAGAATAAACGAGAAACAGAGCGCATCGTCCGTTTTAGCGAGGCGGGGATGATCGTCCATTTGTAGCTTAATTCTCGTAGCTCGATGGCTGAAGGAGGCAGTGATATGGCTCGACGACATCCTTTCCAGAGCACTTCTGCGTGACTGGCACCGTATCCTGGCGTTCATCTGTAGCCACAACTCGGCATTCAAGGTGGAGAGCTGGCAATATTACGCCTCATTGCCCTCGTTGATCCCCTTTCCCTTTCCCTCTCCCTCTCCTCTCCTTCCGTTTCGCTCTCCCTCTCCCTCCCCCTCGTCTTCCCCTCCTCTCCCAACCCCACTCCTCTTTCCCCTTTATCTTCTCTTCATCCTTTTCTTATTCCCCTTCTACTATCCCTATTCCTCCTCCTCCTCCTCCTCCTCCTCCTCCTACTCCTACTCCTCCTCCTCCTCAGTCTCTCTCCAGTGTGTCGTGAAGAGGCAAATGAGTAAAGCTGAATACCTTACATATCTAATGATGCCCGGGGCTGTACCGTGATTAGGAGTAAATAGGGCCTTAATGGGGATAGTAATCGAGCCTGTTATAATGGATGGTGTTTTAATGGATGTTTTAATGAACGCTGTTTTAATGGATGCTTTAATGAACGCTGTTTTAATGGATGGTGTTTTAATGAACGCTGTTTTAATGGATGGCGTTTTAATGGGCGCTGTTTTAATGGATGGTGTTTTAATGGGCGCTGTTTTAATGGAGAAGTTTTGAATGGTGGAAATAATGTATATCTGACTACTTCATAAATCTCTCCGACCCTGAATAAAATCGCCTGAAGGTAGAAAGAATATAAGGGCGTCATAGGAGTGAAGAGGTTAAGTCCGAGAGAGAGAGAGAGAGAGAGAGAGAGAGAGAGAGAGAGAGTCAATTTATCCAGCGCAATACCGTATTAATCTATGGCTATACAAGGTTTATAACGTCATCATCAGTAATTAAAGTGATGATTGACCCATAATAGAGCCTATTATAAGGGAGGCATTTTAATGGCCACATAATGGAGACTTAACCCTTTCACCTCCATTACGTCATCTTTATAATATTTCAAGCTTCCTCTTATCGATTTTACTAACCTATTTATTCTTTTATTCCTTTTTATTCATTCATGTATCCGACATACGGTATAGACTCAGCTGTTCGCTCCCTCAGGCCCAGCGGTCCTCCCACCACGTGCCGTACGCCTTCGCATGCCGTCACTTGGAGACGAACATTTTGTAGTGAAGGAAGCAAAATGGTCTGTAATACTAGAGTTATCCCAACCATGAGGGGGGGTTGACGGTGGCGGTATTAACACCCCCAGGCTCCTGTTATGTACTATAATGATACCATCTTCCTTACGGGAGATGAGGAAGTGGGTGAAGGACGTTTGTATAACCAGGTAGCTCCACCACCGAGCAACATCCGTGCCATCACCTGAAGGCCTCCCTCTCCAACATCGTAGCATCAGTAAAACACAAGAGACACTACCACAATGAAAGTTAATGGTCATAGCGTATTTGGTGTTCGTCTTCCCACACCCCCTTAAAATATTCCTAGATACGCCACTGGACGTAAAGAAGCAGACGCTGTTAAGCTTATTAGGCATAAAAGGAGTAATGGCAGGTAGGAAGTGATGCTGGGCAAGCTCTGGTAACGCTGACTGAGTCGTCCCCGCAACACACGATAATTTAAAAGGAGATATATAGCTCATGGTGTATAATAATCGTACAGTGTCTTGTTTACGTTTTCACTCCTTACAACAAATTCTTTCCTGTCCACATTCTGTCTGTCTGTCTGTCTCTCTCTCTCTCTCTCAACTTTGCCTTTTTCCTCCACACCCCATTTTCTTTCTCCTGATTACATTGTCGCCCGTGGTGTGCTTTTTCTTTCTCTTGGACCACATTTTCTGTGCAAGTGTTTTGTGTGTGTGTGTGTGTGTGTGTGTGTGTGTGTGTGTGTGTGTGTGTGTGTGTGTGTGTGTGTGTTTTCGTTTCAGGACAAATTTTCTTTCCCTGTTTACATTAATCGTGACCTCTCTCTCTCTCTCTCTCTCTCTCTCTCTCTCTCTCTCTCTCCGCGACACATTTTCCATCTCAGGATTATGTACGAGTAATATTCTCCCCACGAGTTACTTTTTAATTTTCGGATAATATTTTTCACCCCGTCGCATATTCCTATTACCGGTTTATTTTCCTGCCGAGAGTACTTACCTCCTCGCAATATTATAATTTTGTATTATATACTGCATATATTTCCCCTTCGATTATACTCATTAATCTATATTTTTCCTTTCCTCCCTTCGTTACACTTTGTCTATAATGATTATCTTTTCCTGCCTTCCTTACCCTTTCCTATTTTTTGTTACTTATTCCTACCAGTATTACATTTCATTCTACTGTTATATTTTCAAGTCACTTACATTTTCGTGTTTTATCTCACCAGTTACAATCTGCCACCATAATTGTATTTCCCAAAGCAATTGCAGTTATTTACCATCATGGCTCTGAGATGCTTTGGTCATGTGGAGAAGGTGGAGAGTGAGAGAGACAAAAAAGAGTGGATGTGAGTGAGGTGGAGGGGGAGTCCAAGGATGAGATGGAGGGATGGAGTGGAGAGATATATGAGTGAGGTGGAGGGGGAGGGGGAGGGGGAGACCAAGGATGAGATGGAGGGATGGAGTGGAGAGATATATAGGTGAGGTGGGTGTGAGTTGGGGGAGGGCAGTCAAATGGCAGAGGACAGAGTGACATGGGGGCGATTTGTTTATGGCCACCCCTTACGGGATTAAGGCGTCTGGTTATACATAGACTACACTTTCCCCGTCACAGTTACACATCCCTACCAAATCACATTTCCCCAAACTGATTCCATTTCCTTACTCGTACTTACCTTTCTTTTTCAGATTACATAGTGTCACTCATACTTACATATTTACTACAGTTATATTTTCCCACCCCGGATTCTATTTTCTGTCTGTCTGTCTATGTGTCTCTCTGCCTGTCTCTGTTTGTCTGTCTCTGTCTCTGTCTCTGTCTCTCTCAACCCCTTCAATACGTTGGCGCCATTCATTATGCTGTTTACCTTAAGATGATTTTTCACACCTTAATTCCCTGCGTTCAATTACTTTTTTAAATTTCATTCCTGCAGCCTCGAGACGATTACTTTTTTCGATTTAAGAGGCACGTGCTAGTGGAGGGATTGCCAACGTCCTCCTTTACTTCCTTTCGCCTGCGCGTAGTGGCATCAGTATAGCTCGGGCGACCTGGTTATACAAATGTTCCTCAGCTGCTTCCCTGTCCTTCAGTGGAATGCTATATATTTGTAGTCTAATCTTGCTGTTTCCAGACGATTTTATTTGTATGTTTAGCCCCTGGTGATAATGGGTTATTGGAGGCTGTATGTAAGCCTTCCAGTCCGAAGAGTATAGCCAAAGCTGAGGAAAACCGTCTGGGGCTAGTAACACAAAAAAATTACGTCATTACACTGAAGAAGTTAATATTAAATTTACAGTACGAGAGCGTCTGATATACACTCTTCTCCCCGCTGCTCTCTCGGACTGAAGGATTTATTCTTGCTACTGCCAGGTGTTTGTGTATAGCTTAGGGATTACCCAGGAACTGTGGATTTGGGATGACACACACACACACACACACACACACACACACACACACACACACACACACACACAAATAGGTTGAGAAATAAACACTACCACCACCAACAACAACTACCAGTAACAACGATGCCTAAAAATCATCAAAAAATCACTTATACTCAGAACAAACGCCAGCGACAGCTACAACAATTCGTATTTCCGCCTTCTGCGTAGTGCTGGCTTGGCAGTCCTTTCCTTCAGTCCTTCGTCTTGTAGTCCGTGATTCTACAAATTGAATCCACAAACTCCATTACTCAGGACAAAGTGTGTGTGTGTGTGTGTGTGTGTGTGTGTGTGTGTGTGTGATAGGTGTAGTGAGGGTGTGGTGTGTGATGTGGTGTGGTCGTATAGTGTGTGGTGTGCTGTGGTGTGGTAGTGTATGATTGAGTATTGTGTAATTTGGTGTGGGGTGAAAGAATGTAATATGTTTAGGTGTACGAGGGTGTAGTGTAGTGTGGTATATATATAAGTGTGATTTTCTGTTTTGTGGTGTGGTGTGGACGAGGGTCGAATGCGTTTGTGGTGAAGTTTGTGGTGTAGTGTTATGTGTGGTGTGGTGTGGTGTGGTGTAGTGTGGTTGGGTGTAGAATGTTTGTTTAGAGTGTGTGATGTAGCGTGGTGTGGTGGACTGTAGACTGCTCTTGTGGTAGACTGTGTGGTGTGCTGTAGAATGCTTTTGTTGTAGCGTGTATGATGTAGTGTGGTATTGTGGAGTGTAGATTACGATTGTGGTAGAGTGTGTGGTGCAGTGTGGTGTGGTGTAGAATGCTTGCTTTTTTGGTAGTATGTATGGTGTAGTGGGGTGTAGTAGTGGGGTGTAGTGTGGTTTATTACTGCAACACTCGGTCCAGGTGTAATGAACGGCGTGGAACCACCTGATGCAAAGGTAATTCGGTGAGGGATGGGCGGTGGGCTGGCTGTGTATTTCCCGCACCCTCGCCCTTCCTGACACACAGCCTCTCCTCTGACGTACCCTGCTTCGGTATCTGTCAGACGCGTGAGGGAGTGCTGCCTTACACACACAAACACACACACACGAGAGAGAGAGAGAGAGAGAGAGAGAGAGAGAGAGAGAGAGAGAGAATGAATGAATTTCCCCGTTGTTCTTCACTCACCTGTATATGAACCTGCAAGTGAACCGACACCTGCTGGGCATATACTAGAAGATTGAGGCGGGTTAAATAGGGTCTACCCTGACGACCTTCGTGTTGTCGATGGGCGTCATTTTAAGCATCCTCCTCCTCCTCCCTCTTCATCTTCCTTTGTTCTCTTCTCTCTCCTTTCTTTTCTCTCTCCTTTCTTTCTTTTTTCTCTGTCCTTTCTCCTCCTCCTCCTCCACGGACATATTTTTCAATCTGGGATCGCGAGAGGGAGGATAAAACCCCAATTTTCGACATCATAATTGAAACACGTGAGGAAAATAAAAAATACCCTCTCTCTCTCTCTCTGCTTATTGCTCCATCCATTCCTAGTCTCTCCGTGCCCCTCCCTCGCTCCCAACTCCCCACCCTCCCTCTCTCCCCACTCCCCATCCTTCCTATCTCTCCCCACTCCCCATCCTCCCTCTCTCCCCTAATAATAATTCACTATCCTCAAAAGTGGTTTAAATATGACCGTCAATAATTAAGGTCTTTCATACCTTTGAGTACTCAATTTTAATTATCAGGTCGCAGGTCTCTCCCCACTTCTCCCCCTCTCTCCTCACTTCCCTCTCTCCCCTTTCCTCCCCCCCCTCCCCAATCCTCACTTCCCTCTCTCCATTCTTCTCCCCCCCTCTCCTCCTCCCTCCTCCTCGTCATTCCTTTCCCCACTCTAATCTCTCCCCTTGTTCCCCTCCCTCCAGTTCTGCCATTCCCCCTCCTCTCTCTCTCTCTCTCTCTCTCTCTCTCTCTTTTCTCTGCTGCTTTCCTCCCTCTGGTAGCCCCCTATTCTTCCTCCCTTCTTTCCCCCCTGCCTTCTTTATCATCTCTCTCTCCCCCTCTCTGTCTCTCTCTCTCTGCTCTTATCTTTCCTCACTTCCTTCATCTCGTGCACTGCAACCTCTTTTTTCTCAACTTCCTTCTCTCTCCCACTGCTTCTGTTTCCATCTCTCCCTCCTTCCCATCCATTCCTAGTCTCTCCATTCCCTTCCCTCATTCCCCACTCCCCACTCCCCATCCTTCCTCCCCACTCCCCCTTTTTGTCCTCCACTTCGTCTCCACAATCTTCCTCCTCCTTTTCCCCTCTACGTTCCTTCGGCTTCATTCTCTTTCTCCCTTTCTTCAAATCATCCACCCTCTTCCATCCGTTCTCTCCCCTCTCTCCCCCCTTTCCCTCCATCCACCCCTCCGTCACCGTACTCAACACTTCTGACGTCATTGGAGAACGTAGTTGCGAAATGGACCCTCACATCATTTAAGTTATTGTTGTCCGTGTGCCCCTTGTGTAGTCGTTGTTGTGGTGGTGATTGATGGTGATTGGTGGCGATTGGGGGTGATTGTGGTAGTGATTATGGCCGTTGGGGTGAGTGTCATTGTTGTGGGTTTGGGGTGGTGAGTGTTCTTTGTTGTTCCTAGATGGCTGCGATGTGTGTGTGTGTGTGTGTGTGTGTGTGTGTGTGTGTGTGTGTGTGTGTGTGTGTGTGCGTGATATAACGTAAAAACTTATTTTTGTTGGAGGGGGGTCTGCGGCAAGGAGATTAATATATTCAAGGGTTCCTGATTTAGCGTGTTTTTAAAACCATTGTTCAAGAATGGTATACAACAAATTTTACAAAAACTGAGCGGTTTTCATCTCAGACAGAACTTTTAAACGACGTACAGCGTGATCAAGATTTCGCCGATACTTCAGTGATGCATGTGGCAATGGAAGATGCTACGTAAACTGTTTCTATGTGACAGCAGTACGAAGCACACGAGAAAACAGCGCGAGGAGGAAACTGTACTCTTTGTTGTTTGGTGAGAAAGGGGAAATATGGAAGGCAGGACACGATGGAAGCAGTGGATTGTTGGTGAATGTTTCGTCATATATGTTCATCTGCTATGTATAGGCTAACTAAGTTTACAAATTTTTACGTAGTGAAGGAAAAACTGTAAATTTAACAAGCTTATATACTCGAGAAGTTTGTAAGAAGTATTTATGGTACTGCGTTCGGGCGAGGGGCATGTCTGTCTGGAACAATCAGGTCATGGGAAAAGCCCCGGTGCATAGAGTGGTGTATTGTAACTAACTTAATCCCGTTACCAAGTGGCCAAAATTGAGCGTGGCAATTGTGAGTGACGGGTTGCAGATCGTGGCGACTCACGTGGCTTGCACACAAACACTTGGCCAGCACATGATACAGTGGCGTCAGGTAATGCATTCACCACCTGTAGCTTTCTTCCTCTTTTCTTAGTCGGTACCCAGCGCGAATTAAATGTTTTCAAGATGGGTTTAAGTGATGAATAGTCGTGAAATTTCTTCGGGCCCGAGTACCGTGCAGCCAACGACTGTACATCCCGTGCCTTCTCCCGTGGTGTTATTGTACCTCACAGACACGTCCGCTGCATGCACGTGACTGCCAACGATGCCGTACTGTCTGTTGTACGACTAATATGCCACGATGCAGTATTCAGATAATTTTCACATTTATACATGATTTTTTTCTTTTATACTTCTCTCATTGACGACATTTAAATTGTAAATGTATGTCGTTTCATTATATCTGAGGCCCAGGCTACTCAAACAGCTTGTGTACCCATTGCAGTTGTATACAGAACTTTCCACCATCGTGTGTTGGGTACGGAGACTTACGTAACTACTGTAGGTTATTGTCATAAAGAGCTTTTTATGTCTCTTTTTGATGTTATCCTGTGGAATCCCATAACCAGATTTTCGTTTTGTTACCTCCACCAAGCACGTTATGTGTTACCCAGCGTTGGTTTGTTTGTTTGTCTGTCTGTTACCAGGATTACTCAAAAAGTTATGAACGGATTTTGATGAAATTTTGTGGAAGGGTGCCAAGGAAGAGGTGCTTAAATTTGGGGCCGGATCCGGATCCGGACCCAAAGTATCCCGCACAATATCTCCAAAAGTTCTAAATGAATTTCAATGAAATTTTGTGGAAAGGTGGGCCATGGACCAAGAAAGAATTGCATAAATTGCGGATCCGGATCCGGATCCTATATCCACGGATCCGGATTCGGATCCTTTTTAATGGAATTGGTGGAGGTGTGCGCATTCTGAGCGCTTTCTAGTTCTTCCTGTTTCCAGACGCTTTTATTCAGCATAGGAAAGCTATAGTGTTAAGATTTAATAAAGGATGTATGTAACCACCCTAGGTCGAAAAGTCACCCTGAGCAGAACAGAATCAATTGGAAATGAAAAAAAGTATGTCATCATGTTGAAGAGATCGTGTACGAGCACAGTGGAACAATGGCCTGTTAGAGACTCTTTGCTGCCCATGAAGCTGATTGGCTGCTTCTCCCAATTCACATCCCCAGTTGTATGAAAAAAAAACGGTGATATTTTGCAGCAAATCCCTTACTTACAATTACGACTCAGATTGCTGGATGGAGGCGAGGTGCAGCTGTGAGCAAAGGTTACCCGACAATCCCCTGTCTTGCCTTCCGTATCTACCATTCCTCTCGAAGCAGCCGACTGTATCCCTCCTTCCCATATTCTTTTGTTGTGTGTTTAATGTTGAAGTCTAGTGAAAGTTGTTCATGTAGCTCTTTCCATTCCGACAGCCAGCAAAGAAATGGTGGCGAACTTTTGCCTGTGGCTGTACAGTCGGGGTCAACAGATGAGTTAGCAGTTTTATCGATACAGTATAAAAAGGAAAATTAATAACTTATTCAATACACTGTCCATTCACCCCCCCTCCCCCCTACTTCATTCCAGGGACGTGTTTTTCGTTTTCTCCCTGCTACCTTCAGACGATTACATTCAGCTTGGTAGGGGCTTAAAAATCGAACTGGAGGGATTAGGTAGAGTTATCATACTTTAATTCTTTCCCAACTTGAACGTAATCACCAGAAAGTAACAAGAAAAATAGTAATGGGATTCCAGAGGTTAATAATTGCTTGCTTGAAGATAAAACACAGAAAGCAGCAGTAGTCTTATCTGGATGGTTATATTTTTAAAGCTAGTGTACATATGGAAAAATCATCAGCCATGTTTTGTCGTGCATGGTGTATTGATGTAGTTGTGTGTGTTCCTTAAATCATTAGGTTTCTACGTAAGCACACGAGAGCGGATATTCATACAGGTATTATTCGTGTCCATCATCATCATCATCATCATTATTATTATTATTATTATTATTATTATTTTGATTTTTGTTGTTGTTATCGTTGTTTCTTTTT
Organism: Coenobita brevimanus; assembly: GCF_032717465.1. NCBI lineage: Eukaryota > Metazoa > Arthropoda > Malacostraca > Decapoda > Coenobitidae > Coenobita > Coenobita brevimanus. The sequence goes on along the minus strand of NC_136959.1, from coordinate 69,155,986 downwards.
ATGGTTGTCGCTGTCATCATGTCACTGTGGAAATCCAAAAAGATAAACAGTAAAAGACGTAAATCTCCAGGGGAAGCAAAAAGTTGGAAATGAAAGAAACGTAAACAGACCTTGGATGGCCTAAGTTTGTGTTGTGGGGGAGAGTTATGAAGCAGGATGGGGAGGGGGGTAGATGGAGAAGGAAGAGGGAGGGAGAAAGGGAATGGAGAGAGAGAGAGGGAGGTAAATGTGGAGGGAGAAAGGGAAGAGGGAGTAGGAAGTGGAGGAGAAAGGATGAGGAAGAGGGAAAAGGAAATGGAGAGTCAGAGAGGAAGCAGGGGCGCGGAGGAATGAAGAGTGTTTTGAAGAGGAGGAGGAACGCAGCTGAGAGAGAGAGAGAGAGAGAGAGAGAGAGAGAGAGAGAGAGAGAGAGAGGAGGGAAGGAGAGATGAAAGCCATAATGAAGAGAAGAGAGCAAGAATAAATGGACAGAAGAAGCAGTTGCAGGGGGAAGGAAACCAGCGAGGGGGGGGGGGGTAGGAAAGGGGAAGGAAGGGAGGCGGAAGGCAGAAGTGAAGAGAGGAGAGAGGGAGAGGAGGAGGAGGAGGAGGAGGAGGAAAGTAAACCAGTAGACGACGGGAGGAGAAGACAAGAGAGAGGAGAGGGCGGGGGGCAGTGGAAAGAGGAGGAAGGGTTACTGTCCCGACACAAGACCACCCCGCGTCCTTGCCACAACACAAGAGACAACCACAAACTCCACGACAACACTCCAAACTCGCTGACAACTGCAAGAAATACTGTGTTGTTAGGAAAGCCACCCAAGAGACTCAGGCAGGGACTAAGTTTTTGGGTGCGTGAAAAATCGACAACCGCGGCACAAAGGACGCGACGCAGCGATGAGGCTGGTGCACCGGACGGGACGAGATAAAGGCCGTGATCTAGCTGGTACGATAGGAGGTTTCGCAGCACCTCTCCCTTAGCGATTTGTTCTGCACACGGCGTTGCAGTACCCCCTTGTATGTTGCTGATACCCACTATGTTGATATTGAAAGTCCATAACATTCACTCTAGAGGAAGGTTCAGGAATAATATGGAGAATAAGTCTTACAAGGAGCTGTTACGAAGCTTCTGATGCGACTTAGAATACCGACCTAGACGATTGTATTATTAAAGCTGAGTACGCGAAGGTGTGGATAAGCATTATTATTTTTACGATAAATTCTACAGTAATGGATGATAAACATGTCTGACCTTTCTGCGTCTGTGCCGACCTCAAACTCTTCAATGTGTAATACAGGTTAATTGTATCAGTCACAGGTGTTGCGTTATCTTAGAAATTACAGGCTTGCTTGAACTTTTCCTTCATTAAGTTCTTCATGGCTCGGTTTTAAGATCAGGCAAAAAAAGAAGGAAAGAAAGAAAGCAAATCGTCATCTCCGCACAAATAATACGAAGCCGAAATTGGCCTTTGTGTGTTGGACGTGAGAATATTATAAGTCTTCCACCGGCACATTCCTGGTCTTATATATCTTTCACCTCCACGTGTCTGATATTTCCCTCATTTTCCTGCGTATTTCCCCTAGTGGCGGAGTAGGACAACGCTTCGGCTCTGTGATATCCTTTCCATTACACTTCTTCGTGACTAGCACCAAATGTTAATTTCATGTTATAGTTTAGCAGGTAATAAGTAGAGGGGGATATTTTAAGCCAAGTAGAGTGGACAGAGTATAGGAGGGGCGAGGCCGATGATGGAGACTTGAGCTAAGTTTCCGGGGGCGAGGTTTCCGTGGGCGAGGTTTCCGGAGGGTGGGGGTAAGGTTTCCAGGGGTGAGGTTTCCTTGGGCGTATCTGTGGGTGAGGTTTCCAGGGGTGAGGTTTCCGGGGGTTATGTGGAAGATGGACCGTTCTGGTACAAGGAACACGGCAGAAATTGGGTTTGTGTGTAGCTGATGTGGAATTTTTTTGCAGTAGAAACGTAATCATCATCATCATCATCATCATCATCATCAGTCATCCTTTATACTAAGACGCGGGAGACTTGCGTTAATTGTGCTTTTGTTCACTTAATTATTTCGGTCGTTTGTGATTTAATTGATTATAATTATGGAGATGCTTCACTGTCTGGCGAATTTACCTCTCTCTCTCTCTCTCTCTTTCACACACACACACACACACACACACACACACACACACACACACACACACACACACACACACACACACACACACACACACACACACACACACACACACACACACACACACACACACACACACACACACACACACACACACACACACACACACACACTACCGCTCTCCCTCTCCCTCTGCGTCCCACGGGATACAAAAACATCATCTAAGTCATATTACACAAAATGAATCCACGAGACGGAAAAATAATGATGGTATATATATTTTTTTGGTGTATTTTTGACAGAGAGTAAATTATACCCCACTTTACAGCTGTTGAGCTTTCCTGTGTTTGTTTTTGAGGTGATGTTGCAAATGGCTGGTTTCTTTGGTGTAGGGTACTTTTGAGAGAGAGAGAGAGAGAGAGAGAGAGAGAGAGAGAGAGAGAGAGAGAGAGAGAGAGAGAGAGAGATATGCGTGAGGTTAGAGCTGAGAGGAGGAAGGGGAGAAATTGAAAGAGTTAGAGATCGATGGAGGGAGAGGGAAAGGGGAAGGGAGCCAGAGTGATTGGAAGAAGTGGAGAGAGAGAGAGAGAGAGAGAGAGAGAGGTTTTATGCGTTTGTTTGTTTATGCTGTATTTGTGTGTGTATGTTTTTGTGCGTATAATGGGCTTTGTGTGTTTTGTGCGTGTATACTTGTGAGTTTTTGTGTGTATGAATGTTTGTGTAGATACTGTACGTAGAATTACACAGCTACACAGACCACACAGACCCTACGGCCCCAGCGAGGTGTTCCGGCCTTATCGGTACGAGAGATGGTGTTCATGTATTGTTTAAACTAAGAGGAGTTAATATCAGTCTGACTTCTGATAATTCTAGGTCAAGAGATCTCAAATAAACCTCTCAGTCCTCTGATGGGTCTCGTTAGGATGAGTCTGGAACCACAGCAACAACTCTCCTCTCAAGGTATTATCGTCTCAAGTATTTTATTCCAACTAAAATCAGATTATTATGTTTAGCTTAGAATGAGTCACGTAAGCAGGTGAATTTTAATATTGTCACTGTGAACCTTGTCGGAACATCTCTAGCATTATATTCTTACTAATATCACAATTTTATTCAGCTAGGTGAGTCCTGGGAGTCTGAGCGGTAACCCCTAGACGTGGTGATATCAAGTGACACCCGCCTCATATATTCGATAGACTGTTGAAATGACTTTATAACCGAAAATGTATTAAGAAAAAAAAATAATAAGGCGTGGAACCACCAGCATCTCAAAACCATCATCTCAATAAAGGTGCGTGCTGATTCGCGTTGAACGTGGCTACGATACATGTCAGGTTCATTTCGAAAGTGTCATTTAGCAAGTTGTACAGCACGTGTACGTGAGAAAATGGATGCTGTGCGTGTAGCCTAGAAGGGAATACTCTGCTAGAAGCTAACAAGCAAATATCATTTCTGGTATCTTTCTCAACTGATGTTAATTGACATGTTAGTAACTAAAGATTAGGTCATATAGAATAGCCGTATGACTTGTGGAAACATTACAATAGTATAAGATTTAAGTTGAAGTATGCTAAGAGGTATGGTTCATTCATATATTACCATATTTATCACAGCATATCGTGTGAAATCAAGTAATGCAGTTTAGTATAATGTGATTTTTATTCTTTCAGGTAGGCCTAATGAGTTGTGCAGTACCTGAGGGTCTACGTATGTAAGTGCCACGTTCATCCACTCTACATTTGGTGTCTCATTTAAAGACTGCTTGGGTAGTTCACTTATTTCTTCATATTATTTACAGTAGCTTACTTTATACCGCCCAGTTATATACAAAATTCTACTTATTCTATCCGTAAGGGTGGTTACTCGAAATTTTGTATCAGCAGTCCATTATTCTTGTCTATGGTAAACCTTTGAATCCAGTGCCGTCTTTTTGTGGTACGTAGTTAAGATACTTTTGCATTTTGAAAGCCATGTGGAAATCACTGGCCATTCTTTATGTTCTTTGCATTTTCTATTTTTTTTTTTACCATCTAGCGATATTATTCATATTAGTTTATTTATTAAGTTGTTTTTTTTTTAACTAGGGGGGGATAGCTGTTTTCAATACGCCTTTCAGTCATGAGGGATCTTTCCCGAACAACATCGTCGAGAGGTACCACGAGAAAACTAGAAAGAACCAGAAGAGATTGAGTCAGGCTGTGTATCCTCAAGCCTGTCTGTCTGTCTGTCTCATATTAGTTTTAGTTCTGACAGGCATAGAAATAATTTAGCCGTCCACCTATAAATTTCCACAGGCCCATGGTTAAGAGAGGACGAGGGAATTAGGCTGTCCCTTTGAGCTATCATCTGTGGAGGAAGATAACCATTACCCAATTTAGTGCCATGCAAAAAAGGGCTATAGGGGCTGGCTAATTGAGAGAGAGAGAGAGATGAGAAACAATAGGAACTGGGGAGAGTAAAATGCAAAGAGGAAATAGAGAGAGACTGGAATTTCACTCCATCCCACTCCAAATGACTCTCCCCTCTCACCCATCCTCCTCCCTCCCAACATATATCCGGCTCAGGTAATAAATTTTAACGAGATTATCCAGCGTTAACAGTGATGAAACATGAAGCTAATATCCAGGTCATGTAGTGGAGATTGCCGTAGTTTATTTATTTACCGGTATTATATTTGGTTACCGGCAGCAATTCCCGGTAATACAGCCGATTATAACCGGGTTTAGCTTTTTATATTAAATTTACGTGGACTTGTTTTTTGTTTTGTTTTTTTCGTTTTCTTCCTTCTGTTTCGTCATTGTTTTTTTTTTTTTGTCATCTGTTTTCTTCCCTCTTTTCTGATGCTCCTTTTTTTTTAATTGTTTCGTGTTTTCGACTTTTTTCCATTTGTCTGTTTTTTTGTTTTTTTTTTCGATGTTGGCAATTTAATAGCGCCGGGGTTCGAATCCTGGGGCGGGCAGCTGGCATTACCCGACACAGGTGGCCACACTTTATGGGCTGATAGATAAAATGAACAGCTAGGGTAACAGGTAACACATCTGGAAGGTAACTATGGTCACCTGGATGCTGTAGTGGCCTTGTATGTGGCAGGAGAAAGAGTGAGGTAGGGGAGTAGGGTGCCAGGGGAGTAGGTCAGCAGGGGAGCAGGGAGACAGGGGGAGAAGTGAGGCCTGTGTTGTGTGCGTAGTGGTCAGCTCTATACAAAACACACTTCACACACAGTATTACAAACTCTGTCGATGTGTTTGTCTGATTTGTCTGTCTACAGTATATCTATCCTTCTGTCTACCTATCTGTTATCCCAGTATATCTGTCTGTCAATCAGTCCATCGGTCTATATCTGTCTGTACCTATCTACCCCATCTCTTTCTCAGTCTGTCCATTTCTGTCAGTCGATCCATCCATATATCTGCATCTAACTGCCCATCTTTATCGATCTGTCCATTTCCGTCTGTCGATCCATCCATCTATCTATCTAGCCATGTTTTGTGTCCAGTGATCACCCTCTTTACAAACACATCTCGCAACACTGACTGCAAAACACCAGCAAAAAATGTTGGTCTGTATAGTACTGTGAGGGGTAAATGTTCTGATATTAAGCTGATGGCCAGAAATAAACTAGCGTCAGTGCAGATTACAAAAAGGCGAGTTTTATGGCACTGCGTTGCGTAGATGGTGGTGTATTAAGTTGAAGGCAAGAAATAAAGTTTACCTATTATACACCGTGCACATAAATATCTTCCAGCCGAAACGAATGACGCGGTGTAGTGAGCTGTATGTTCCATCCAATATACTACCACTGTGCCGGGAATCGAACCCAGGACTCAGGTGAGAGCCAGGCAGGAATCCACTACGCCACGACCAGGTAAAAGGTATCTCACATTGTCACAGTCTTGTAACCAGTGTCCATCTGCCTCCACTGTGGGCATGAAAAGGTAAGATAACCCACTGGCACTCGGGCAAATAGATGCTTTTTATCTGTCCCAAGCACTTACGGCAAGTCAGAATGAAGAGAGAAACCTGTACTTTGCACCTGAGAGTCCCGGGTTCGATTCCCGGCTTAGTGGTAATATATTGGAGATATTTCCTGTGTAAAGTACAGGTTTCTCTCTTCGAGCTACATGTTGCTGTTGCTTCCACTGACGAAGTTAGATGGAGGATTTGTATTCAGCCGCGTCTGTTTGTATGCTTGTGTTCAAAATATCTCGAAATGCTGTCGTCGGATTTCAGTGAACTCCGGTGGACAGGTGGGCAATGCGTCAAGGAAGAGTTGATTAGATTTTGAGGAGGATCCAGACGCGGATGCAGGAATAAATAATTATTTTTATTGGTGCTCGAGGAGGTATGCTCTCTCTCAGACTGTGTAACGGGGCACACTAGACCATAGAATTAATTGACCTGTGAGACTGATAGTATTTGTCTGGTAGGCATTGTGGTGATTATTGTTGTTGCGGCCCCAGGCTAGAACCCGGTGGACTGCAGACAATCGGCCACTTCAGCCTGAATGGAGACTGGTACTTTAAGGCCAGATCATAGTGAAAAGAAAACACACACACACACACAGACACACACACACACACACACACACACACACACACACACACACACACACACACACACACACACACAAAATGAAGGCGCATAAAAATTTTAGACCTTGTTCCGGCTCAAAAGACGTCTATTAACACACCTTGTGCCAGAGGTCCTGCCTTAAAATTTTAATCATGCTATCCCCAGACGATTTTATTCAGCATTAGGTCTTGCTATCCCCAGACGATTTTATTCAACTTTAGGTCTTGCTATCCCCAGACGATTTTATTCAACTTTAGGTCTTGCTATCCCCAGACGATTTTATTCAGCTTTAGGTCTTGCTATCCCCAGACGATTTTATTCAACTTTAGGTCTTGCTATCCCCAGACGATTTTATTCAACTTTAGGTCTTTGTATCCCCAGACGATTTTATTCAACTTGAAATATACTCTCGGAACTGGAGGGGTTAAATACATCCTGTAAGTGATGCCACCGGTATGAGTTGGCGGCCCATCTGTTTGATTACACAAACGTCACTCGACTACTTCCATACCCTCCAGAAAGAGGATGGAAGACCGTGGGAGAAGAGCAGCATAAGCCTGTAGTCTACCAGGTCCAGTTTTTAAATAAACTCGGAGCTGCCATCACCACCACCAGGCTAGCCACCTCATGGTTGCGTATTTTCTTCCACGTTTTTCCAGGAGATTTTATTCAGGGGAGAGCGAGTCATAGGAGCCTGAAAATTGTTAGTACGGGTGTCTTAATCCCCCCTCGTTGTGGGGGAAACTCTGGCATTTTGTTCCGTCCAACGTCAGGCAGTTTTATTGGAATGAGAGTGAATCATAGGAGCCTGAGTGTTGACAATCAAAGGTGGTGCAGTCTTTATGGACTTTCCTGTCCCGTCCCTCCGTCTGTCTGTCTGTCACATCATCGCTCTTGCCCGTCTGTCTGTCTACATCATCACTCTGTTGTCCATCTGTCTCTTTGTCTGTCACATCATCACACTTTTGTTCGGCTGTCTGTAACTGTCTCTCTCTCTGTTTCACGCCACTGACTTTAGTTGTTTGGCAGTCTGTCACACCATTATTGCCCTTCAGCGTCTCTTCCTTGCATCACCTCGCCATTGACTGCAGCTTCTCTCCCGCTAGTGCCCTCTTCAAACTTGAGATATAGCCGGCTGCAGTGTGAACGGCGCTAGGTCACGGCCCCGGCCCCAGATGCACCACCTCTGTCTAGGTTATCTTGCTGCCCTCAGTCATCTCTTGCACTGTCATCACTTGTATTGACTATTGCTGTCAGGTGCCGTGCTGCTGGTGCTGGAGTGGATGCAGTGGAATTACCCTGTTGCCATCCCAGACTGTGCTATGATTACCCCTACTATTGCCCTAACTGCTGCTAGCTCGCTGTCTTCCCTGGCGTTAGACTCCTGCAACTGTTCCTGTAGAGGTATGGGCTAGTGGGTCAGTAAGTGTAGCAAATCTGGCTCGGGCTGTGACTGTAGTGCAGCTGGGTAGGAAACTGATAACTATGAAGAAGACCGTAGATTATGTGATTCTGAAAAGGAACTGTCGCCGAGTCCGGAGACATATGTGATTCCTTAAATATTTCTCTTGACAGGAAGTAGCAGCCACCCTGACCTCCAATAAGGATTGGAGGAAATAACTCTCACTTTAGCTGAGGATACTTGATTTATCATTAACGACCCGCATCGCCACAGGACACCATCAGTAGCGGTGACTTGTGCATTTGGAATATCACAGCTTCCTTCCCTCCCTACACCTCCTGCCTTCCCTTCAGCGTCCTACACATCTCTCACTCCCTCCATCCTCATCATCTTCCATCCTCGTCCTCCCCTTCTCCCATGTTCCTTCCCTCCAGCCTCCTTCGTTCCGGGGCCCCAGCCTCCTCTCGTACAATTTCCTTCCTTTCTTCCATCCATCTTCCTTCACTTCATCGTACTCTCTTCTCCTCATCCTCTTCCCTTCCATCTCTTCATCTTCCCTACGTCCGTCATCTCATTTGAGCTAAATCCTGGCTGTGGTCTCGGCAGGCGTGGAATGTGTCCCAGGCGGCAGGGCAGGGGGGCGTGGGTGCAATTATGAGCAGTTCTCGGATACCAACACCAAGCCAGGCTGAAAAGTAGACGGTAATGAGACCCTATATAGCCCAGCAAGCAGTGGAGCGGAGTGAGAAGCATCGGGCCAAGCTGGGACGTCGATATTAATGAGCGTGCTGTCCATATAACTCAAAAACATACAGTAACCACCGCAGTGACTTTTACCCGGCAACGCATTCGGTTTGACGTACAGTTCAAAATAATTTTCGAAACAGCCGGGTACGATGAACTTAAGACTGAGCACTAAAGCTTTTGTCGTATGTAGAGAGACAGAGAGAGAGAGAATTATGTCCGAAAGTGATTTTTTTTTTTTAACATGGCACGAAAATTCAATCTCAGGTCGTGTAACAGGCTTTTTAATTTCAGCATATATCCAGCTCATGTAGTGGAGGATTTTATAAACTTTTTGTTGGATCAGGCAAGTCTGTTTATAGCGTGACCTGTAATGGGTTTTAACGAGGCGGCTTTATAGAGGGGGAGAATTAATTGTGTGGGGTCAGGGGAGGGGAGGGGGAAGCCATATGTTCCACCTGGCCAGGTAAGCATCCAGCATGTAATATTCTGGCCATGTACCCATCCATCCACACATTGCTTATATCGTTGTCCGTCGTTGTATTCATCCATCCATCCATCATCCATTAATCCTTTCATCCGTTTATCTGTCTTTCTTCCATTCAGATCATCCAGAATTACATTTGTGTTTATGTTCATCTGTGCACCCATACGTTCAACTATTCATTAAATTTTCACCCATCCCGGCCTCCCATCCGACCGTCCAACCATACATTCACCACCCAACCCTCAACCATCCATCCTTTTTGTTTATTTATTTATTTTTCCTCTCATCCCCTCACCTCTTCCTCCAGTCATCCAGTCTATCGCCATTCCTCCTTCCCCATTCATCTCCTTCACATTGCCCAATCCCTCTCCCTCATTCCCCTGTTCCCCTTCCAGTCCCCGATCCCTCTCACTCCTTCCCAGTCTTCCCTCCATCTCTCCCTCCCTTCCCTTCCTGCCCCCACCCCTTCCCTTCCCTCTCCCTCTCCAGCCACTCCCCTATCCTCTTTCCTCCCCATACCTCATCATCATCATCTCTCTCTCTCTCTCATTGACTGAGGGTAGAGGGGCGGGCGCTGTGTTAAACAGTTTAATATCAATTACAGTTCTCCTTGATACCCTGCTGAGAGAGAGAGAGCGCCGGGTCCGAGATATTAACTTTGTATTTCTCTCTTAAATGACTTGTTCACACGTCTCTCTCTCTCTCTCTCTCTCTCTCTCATTTTATCCTGTTTTCGCAACGATATTTTTTTTCACGTTCGTTTTCACATTTTCTCACTTCTCGTTCATTTTCTATTTCTCACGTATTTAATCTGTGTTTCTCAATTCTTCGTTCTTTTATGCTGAGTTGTATGTTTGATTTTAAGCATTTCTTTTAATTTTCTGGTTTTCTCACAATCATGATCTTTCTCATTTTCTCACCCTCTTGTTAAGCTTCGCCATATGAATGACAAAGCTTCTTGTTTTCGTCTGTATCATTAATCTTCTGCATCTAATGGCGAAGCTTCTTGATTTTGCCATTATTATTATTATTATTATTATTAAGATTTATTGGTAGGTGAGAGCGCTCACCATCCACTCACGATGTAGTGCTGCTCGGGTGGCAGCCCTTTCATCTCTTCCTTTCATGTCCGTTCCTTCTTTCCTCAATTTTGTCTACAGGTGACTCAACACTGAGTGATAAGCCAGATGGTTTCCTGTACACCAGGAAACCATTGATTACGCAGGGTGGTAAGCATATAAGCAAGATATGGCGTCTGGTTGTTTAGTGGGTAAGTAACCTCTCCGTGGCCGTAGGTCCGGAATTTTACGTGCGCCCGTGGCTGACGCATGGGCCATTTTCTGAAGTTTAGTAAATTGATTTTTTTTTTCTTGCCATATTGAAGAGGAAGTTCCGATGCACCTGGCAGTGCAAACTTCCGCTTACTAGACCCATCCTGTGACGTGTAATAGAACGCGGAAGTTGCTTAAATTAAGGCAGCTGGTATAGTCACAGGTAGGTATTGCAGACGCAACATAGCATTTTTTTTTTTTACAATAAAACATTGTCAGTGGTGCTGAAATGGTGTGAAATAACTATACAGTATATGCGTATTTTGAGTTTTTTCAGCACATAATGCGAGGTTTGAATTTTAAAAATTATGAATATTGCACTTTTCGGTGTTTATTGTGTTTATGGTAGTACAGACTTATTTTTGTAGTCTGAGTGGTGGAGTTTGTTGGAAAAGGGAGGCGAGAAAACGTCTTGCCTTCAGTGAACAGGCTTGACAGTGAGGGTTGACGTGCGAGTCGACCTGCCATTCGCACTTCGCACGAGCTGATTAGCAGGAAGGGAAGGGAGGCCTTTCCACCCACGAAAGCATCACGTGAACACGGAAAACTTTCCTGTTATGCTTGTAAAAGGCAAAGAATATGTAAAATGATCCAAAAGAATACAACAAACCTGAGCAAAGAGGTGGATACCAAAAATGTTTATTTTCATGTCTTTTTCGTTTATGCCTGTGTTTACTTACAATGGTAAACAGGGTGGTTGTGTGTGTTTCGCAAGGGAGAAGAAAGATGATATTTTCTGTCTGGGTCGAGATAATGGGAATGTGTGTTTAGTCATGGCCACAAGCGAAAAAATCATACATGCACTCGCCATAGCAGCAGGTGGTGAAGTGACAGTTGACAAATGAGGTGTGAGAGCGTGAAGTGAGGGTCAGTTTTATGTCCCAGGTGTTCGTACACTTCCCGAAAGTTTTCAGTTTTCTACAAGTCGCGCTGCATCGAATGGTCCAAACCAGTACAACAAATCTGAGCAAATAGGTAAAGATACCAAGACAAAAATGAATTTTTCTCTTATTATCATGTCTTATTTGTTTATGCCTGTATTTACTCATAATCGTAAACAGGGTGGTTGTGTGGGTTTAGTAAGGGAGGAGGAAGATATTTTCTGTCTGGGTCGAGATAATATGTGTGTGTGTTGTGTGTATGTGTGTGTGTGTGTGTGTGTGTGTTTAGGCAGGGCCACGAACGAAAAAATCGTACGCCCACCCATCACAGCAGCAGGTGGTGAACTGACAAATGAGGTGTGTGAGTCTGTGAGAGCGTGATGGTCAGTCTCATGTCCCAGACGTTCGTACACTTCCCAAAAGTTTTCGGTTTTCTACAAGCCGCACTGCATCGAATGATCGAAACCAGTACAACAAATGTGAGCAAATAGGTAAAGATACCAAGACAAAAATGTACTCTCCTATTCTGTGTGTGTGTTTTTTTTTTTTTTTTTTATGCCTGTATTTATTCATAATCGTAAACAGGGTGGTTGTGTGTGTTTCGCAAGGGAGGACGAAGATGATATTTTCTGTCTGGGTGCTTGTTTAGGCCTGGCCAGGAGGGGAAAAAACGAAAATTCACTCATCACAGCAGCAGGCTTTGAACTGCTTGATGGGATATATGGAGTCAGTCTGTTTGTTCACTTCCCAAATATTTTCACCATTTTTTTTTTTTTTTTTTATAGGCCGTTCAAACGACGCCTGCGGTCATTTATCGGCTAAACGTCATTCGACCACGGCGGCCATGGAGGGGTTAAGGCGCTCCAGCCGGATTGAGCCTGCGTTGATTTATATCAAAGGGATGATTGGGGTTTATTGCTCACGTAATGCCACTCGGAGATGAGTGAGGCTGGTCACTCTCAGCTTAAATGTCAGGACCAGCCTGTCTAGCCCTCGGCTCTTATGCTTCTCACGGGGCAACACTGGATTAGATGTATGTATGTAAGTCTTAAGCTTCACTATATATATGATGAATCTTGTTGTTTTCGTCAGTATTTTTATTATCAAGCTTCGCCATGTACGAGTAAATGGTAAAGCTGATTGTTTTCGTCAGTATTAATATTAATTTTCTTTGCATTTTTTTTCTTCGATCTTGACGATATTATACATGAACGTACGGTAGAGTAACCCAAGTCTTTGTGTCAAAGATAAATGGCCTTGAACTATCTTTGAAGGTCATATACACATTTTTGTTCTAAAAATTGCATATTTGAAATTTAAATATCTCAGAAACTAATTGAGATACAGCTATATGGCTTAAAGTCCTATAATATAAATGTTTGTTGAATAATTTTGGCTAAATATTTTGCCATTTATCCTAGTTGGAAGCACCAAATTCAATTTTTTTTTTCTTTGCAACATTTTAGAGAAAACCACAAAAACTTCAAAGATTTAACTTTCCAGATATATAGCTGTGGTACATCTTATGATCTGAAAGGAATACAGCTAGCCATTTATTGAGACAAACGTAAAATATTCACATGCATTCTTTGACACCTCTGTATTCAAGTCTTGTTGATGTTACTCAAGAAGTTGCCTTTGGATATTCAGAGCTTGTTTACATTACACAGGCCATGTAATAGCATTCATAATTATGGCGAAGCGTCCATATTGTGGCTATACAGTAGGAATAGGTAACTAATTATTATTATTGCAATTTTTCCCTTCGACTTTGATGATATTACACATGAAGGACTGAGGGTGCCCGAAGCCCTTATGCCAAATATAAATGATCTTGACCTATTTTTGAAAGTCATACAAATTTTTATTCTAAAAATTGCCTGTGTGAAATTGCAGTATCTCATAAATTAATTCAGATAGAGCCATTTGGTTGAAAAATTCTGTTATCAGAATGTTTGCTGATTAATTTTGGCTTAATATTTTGCCACTTAGCTTAGTGGAAAGTACCGAATTCAAGTCCGCTAACTTTTTTCTTTGCAGCACGTTTTAGAGAAAACCACAAAAGCTTTAAAGCTGTAACTTTAGATATATAGCTGTGATCCCTCTTATGATCTGAAAGGCATATGGTTAGGGTTAAGCATACAGTTGGCCAGTTACTGAGACAAACAAAATTTACACATGCGTTCTTTGACACCTTTATTTTCAGATATTTTTTTTATTACACTAGATGTTACCTTAAGGTCTTCAGATCTTGCTTATATTCTGCATACCTTAATGGACCACACAAACCGGGCTAATGTATGGCTCGACCCCCACTACAGGTGGGGGAAAACTACAAACGAACGAACGGACCACAGAAATGAGAAAATTCTTTATCGTGGGTGGTTACATAATCAGAATGTGGAGCTAGTTAATGCCATTGTCAACGAAGCTGGAGATCACGTATTCATCTATGTTTATCTCTTTGTCTAGACCATATCTCCAAAAGTCCTCATTTAATTTCAGTGAGGTTTTGTGGAAGGGTCGGCCAGGGAAAAAGTGACTAAATTTTGGGCGGATCCGGAGTATCCTGCACAGTATATCCAAAAGTTCTCCATGAATTTCAATGAAATTTTGTGGAAGGGTGGGCCATGGGCCAAGAAAAAATTGATTAAATTTGGGGACGGATCCGAATCCGGATCCTTTTTATTGGCATTAGCGGGGGAAAGCGCTGTCTGAGTGTTTTCTAGTTATTATCATTATTTTTCTTTGCATTTCTTTTTCGTCGATCTTGATATTATTCATGACGGAACCCTAGGGTAACCTAAGCCCTTGTGCCGTATATCACCTACAACCTCACCATCCCTTCTCTCTCCTCTCCCAGCCCACTGTGCTTATCACTGACGTTATCCCTACAGAGCTGCACCCTTATCCTTACACATCTTTACCCTTTATTTTCTCCTCTCCTCCTCTCACTCTCTCCATACGTATCATATCACCCAGAGTAGAAAAAAAAAAAATCCATTCAGAAATAAACATTACAAGCACAAAAAAAAAGGGGGGGGGAATCATTCACAATTATATTTTTGTAAGTTCAGTCGCGATGCAAACTGCCGATGCCGTGGCCAGGAAGCCAAGCATGGTCTGGTGTTCGGACACAGCTTTAAACCCCCTCCCCTCCTCCTCCCCCCTCCATCCATTACCACCTATAACCACCTTCCTTGATCTCTTGATCGAGAGGTAGATCTGTTTTGTTTCACGTTATAAAACACACACACACACACACACAGGTAACAAGCTCATATATACACATACACGATCTTTCCCTCACTCATGAATAAGCACACATACGTACATCACGCACACGTGTACACATGCCCTCCTTGCGAGCTACTTCAAACTGGTTCGAGTCGTTTGACCGATTGCCTGCCACTCCCGTACCTGGTAAATACGAAATGATACGCACCCAGATCGCACTAACATCATGCGAGTTTGGCTGAAAGTGTTCTTTTATATTACGAATTATTGTCATAAGGTATATGTAATTTATTGTTTTTTTGTTTGTTTTTTTGCGATAAGTTGTCGTGTGCTAAGCGTATTAGCTAGCGAACATTTTTGCGGTTGCAAACTGTGCAGCTATGCTATGAAATGACTCGTAAATGACATTCTTTCAGTAAGTTTAACGGAAAAAAAAGTGATAATAAGTCTTTCATGAAGCTTTTATAAAGTTTGTAATGATTTTCCTCCCGTCCCTGCTGTTTCGTTAAAGTCTAGCGTAAACACTATGGAATATCTCAGTAAAATCATACGAGGCTGTTAGTTTTTTATCATTATTATTGTAATTACTGTGATGAGATAAGGTGGCAGTAACCCTGTATTGTATGGGGAGAAAAAAAAAAAATCTTGTGGTTTGGTTGCGATTCCCGCCACGCTGGGCTATTTCCCGCATCAGACGGGCAAATCACACCTTGTTTTCTCTCAAATCGATCTCCGGGCTGGGAGTACCTACGGACATGTAGTATGTTACAAATGATAGTACAAAGGATGAAGTATGTCTGACTAAAATTTTAGCTCTTAAGATAAGGATAAATGAGTTAAAACACGAGTTGAAAACATCATTTTTACTTTTCTATTTCACCCCCCCCCCCCCGCAACCAGAGGGTCAAGAAACCGCATCTGAATATTATTTCTTAGTAACATT
The DNA here is from genome assembly GCF_032717465.1 of Coenobita brevimanus. Taxonomy (NCBI): domain Eukaryota; kingdom Metazoa; phylum Arthropoda; class Malacostraca; order Decapoda; family Coenobitidae; genus Coenobita; species Coenobita brevimanus. The sequence goes on along the minus strand of NC_136959.1, from coordinate 69,140,272 downwards.
TACCAATAATGGTAGGCACATTCACATTACATACAGTTACAGTAATAAGTGCGGAAAATGGGAATGGAATACTGGAATCTTAACAACTCAACTGAGCCACCCGCCACACAGTCACACGATTCAAACACTCACCGTGCCACGCAGGCATAGCTGGCACACCCGCCACTGCCTGCACAAGTACACACGAATTGTCCACGTACGAGTTTGTTGTTGTATTAGATTTGTTTTCTCCAGTGTCTGCGGCCCCGACTTTTTATTCTGCTTATTCATACTGTACACAATTTTCCTACCTGCTTGTTTACATATATCTTTATCGATTAATGCATTTACCATAAACTAGATTAATATGTATTGGCTGAAATCCATTGAAATGCATGGCTATATAATATATATTTAATTAATTTATGCTGGGAATAATCGTTTGGTAATCAATTACAGGGAAATACGATCGATTAGTGAGAAATTTAACCTTGTAATCGACCACGCCCATTACTGCACAATAAGAACAGGTACCGGTAACTAATTTAGCAGCTTCTTGTTTTCGTCAGTGGTATTATCTCCCGCATTTAGCACGACGGAACGATGTTTTTGCCTGTGTGTGTGTGTGTGTGTGTGTGTGTGTGTGTGTGTGTGTGTGTGTGTGTGTGTGTGTGTGTGTGTTACGATTGTCTGTGTGTCTGTTACTGATTTACAGGTATCTCATGAACGGCTTGAAGTATCAACATGAAACCTTGAGGGGTATCAAGATATGGCCAAAATCTTGGACGAGTTCAAAAATGGGCAGTCGGGGTCAAGGTCAAGGTCACCAAATGGCTGCCGAAGGTCAACTAGTTTTTATCCCCCGCCTTTAGCACCATTATATCTCATGAATGGCTTATCAACATGAAACCTTTAGGGTATCAAGATATGGCCAAAATCTTGCACGCGATCGACAATGGGCACACGGGGTCAAGTTCAACAAAATGGCTGCTAAATGTCAACTAGTTTTTCTCGTCGCCTTTAGCACCATTATATCTCATGATCGGCTTGAGCTATCAACGTGAAACCTTCACGGTATCAAGATATAGCCAAAATCTTGGATGAGTTCGAAAATGGGTACTCGGGATCAAGGTCAAGGTCACCATAATGGCTGCCAAAGGCCAACTAGTTTTTTAAAATATGGATTAGCTTTTGTGAAATGCAACGACTGAATTCCGTAGTTATGCGAATTTTCATCACATTTTGTAAGTAGCATGTAACTTGGCCTACAGGCAGCATATTCTGGCGGACGATTAGCATTCGGCCCCCGAATGCTTTTCTTTCATTATAATTACTAAGCTTTTGCCATATAAATGGTGAAGCTTCTTGTTTTCATCAGTATTATTATTATTATTATTATTTTTTTTTTCGATCTTGGTGATATACATGAAGGCACCCTAGAGTAACCGAAGTCCTGGGCCAAATATGAATGACCTTGGCTTATTTTTGAAGGTGATATATTCATTAAATTCTAGAGACTGCATATTTGATATTGAAGTATCTCAGAAACGAATTGAGATACATCGGTTTGGTTGAAAAACCTCTGATGAAGATGTCTGCTAAATAATTTTGGCTTACAATACTGCCATTTAGCCTACTGGAAAGTACCGAATTCTAATATGCTCAGTTCTCTGCAACACGTTTTTTAGAGAAAACCACAAAACCTTTAAAGCCGTAACTTTCCAGATATATAGTTGTGGTCCCTCTTATGATCTGAAAGGCATATGATTCAGTTAAGCATACAGTTAACCAGAGACAAATATAAAATTTACGCATGCTTTTTTCTACACCTTTGTCTTCAGATCTTGTTCACGTCTTCAGGTCTTGTTTATATTATACATACCCTATTTGCCTGAGAGTTATGGCGATGCTTCCTTGTAGGCTAATGGGTAGGCGATGAGAAGTGGTGGCAAATTGATTCTTATTTTCGTAATGGGTGACATCACTCATGTTTTCTTTTCGCTTGTTTTGCCTTTTTAACTTACTTTCATGTTTACGCTTTCTCATTTTCATTCTCTCTCTCTCTCTCTCTCTCTCTCTCTCTCTCTCTCTCTCTCATTATGCTATTAAAACTTAAGCCAGACCACACTGTAAGAATCCCAAAGTCTACATAGCTACCGTATGTGTGTGTCAGATCCTACACACACGCACACACCTACACAAACACGTCACACACAGAAGCACATACACGTCAGCCACTCGGAGGCACACACACATACACGTCACACACACGGAGGGACACACACATACACGTCACTCACACGGAGGCACACACACATACACGTCACACATACATGCATACACATCCACACATACACGCGTGCACATACACACGTAATCAGACACGCCCACAATTCACACATATCCTGTACCCATGCACATCGTTATAGATACACATAACACATGCGCAAACACATTCACTTGCATACACATATAATAAGTACACTCACACGCATACGTGTACAAGGACCCCCACCACGCACGCACACTTGCTCCCCCCCCGCCCACGCACTTGCTCACAAACACCCGAAAACACTTGCACACACATTAGCATACAATTGGGATATACTAACTCTCTCTCTCTCTCTCTCTCTCTCTCTCTCTCTCTCTTCTCTCCACACTGGGTGCTTGCATGTTCATTTTTACTTCACATATTTCACTTTCACCTTCACTTTCAATCACCTTCATTTTCACCCTCACTTTTACATTCACTTTCACCACTTTCAAATTCACTTTTGCTTTCACCTCCAGTTTCACCTTGAGATTCACCTTCACGTACTTTTCACTTTCAACCTTCGCTTTGTTTCACTTGCTTTTTCACTTTCATCCCGACTTTTGCCTTCATCTTCATTTTAGCTTCATTTTAAACTTCAGTTTCACCCTCACGTTCACCTTGCTGTTCATTTTTTCTATTCACTTTCACTCATTTCTCACTCACTTGTAATTCACTCACCTTCATCTTCCCATCGACAGTCACATTCTCTCTCTCTCTCTCTCTCTCTCTCTCTCTCTCGTACCCGGTAAATACAGGGGCGGATCCAGAAATCTGGGGGGAGGGGGGTCCAGATCTAAGTTCGTGTGAATGGGGTGGAGAGGGGCGGGGGAAACAAACCTCTATTTTACCCTACACTATGGCCACCTTCCCTGTCTTAGTTATTACTAGTCAGCTTCTATTTTATCTCAGTAATTATACTCCTCTGGTATTCACTTTTTTTTTTATTTTTTTTTATTATAACCTTTCCCTTCAAACAGTGTGCAGTGATGTAAGTTACTTGATCCAGTACATTATTTCTTTTTCTGTCCCCTCTACTAGCTAAAAATTACCCCTTTTCCCAGAAATATTTCTACTTCAACAGTACTTTCATTCAATTCTGTTTTATCCATTTTCAGACTGCTAACAGTTCTGTTTTTTTCTAGTTTTCTCCTAAACTGTTCACATTCATGATGCTGCTTTCCTTCACTGTGTTTATTATCTCATTATTTCTTTTTTGTCACAGGCACTGCTTAACTGCCCCCTCATGCTTTTGTATAACCCTTCCACCCCACACAATATTCCCTGCCTTTCCTACACCCATCAACACCATTACAATAACTGTCATTTCCATCTAATAACTTTTTTTTTTGGGTGTGCATGGTACTGGCCATTTCCTGAGGCCAGCAGCTATTTACAGGTAAGAAAATCTCTTGGGATAGAAGTGCCTCAGGGTTTTTTTTTTTTTTTTTTAATGAATCAGTATAATTTGCATTGTTTTATTAACAAATTTTGTACAAAGTCAAAACACCTATGCTCAAAACTGTTTTATTGAAAAAGGTAAATATTTTGTAATTATTTACCAAACGGGCGCGACGATTCCACTTAAAGTCACGATTTCAAAGTAAGTCTTTTTGGTACATCAGCAACGGAAATAGTTAACCGTTCCACGGTGAGTGCAAGGAGTGAATGGAAAAAAACAAAATATACCTTTTGGGGGATATTTAAAGGACCAGGCAGTGCTTACCGACAATCTCTCCGTCTGACCGCATTTAGTCGACTCTGACCGCGTTTTTTACCAACCATCGCTCCAACTGGACGCTAGTGTATTCGTGTCAAAGCAATGGGAAACCAACCAAACCTAACCTAACCTAACCACTTTAAATTTAATCAAACCTAACCTAACCGAACCACTCTAAACTTAACCAAACCTAACCTAACCGAACTTCTCTAAACTTAACCAAACCTAATCCAACCTACCTTCACTTGCGTTTGATAGCCAGTTTTCATATTTAAAAATGCGCGTTAGGAACGTGAATCATTGAAAACAACTTTGTTCTTTAGAGACTGCACATTAAATGATTCCGTAATTACCCTAGTTTTATTCAGTTGGAGTACCTGTAAAACCATATTTGCTTTGCATGAGCAGAGGGGGTTCAGACCCCCAGGACTCCACCCCCCTGCCCCTTGGATCCGCTCCAATGATGCGAAAAATACGCAACCAAATCGCACTAAAATTATACGAGTGGATGAAAGTGTCATTTTACTTTTTAATGTGAATAACAGTGATAAAATATAAATTAGTAATATTTTTTCGATAATAAGTGGTCATGTGCTAAGTGCGTTAGCTAGCGAAAATTTTTTCGGTTACAAACTATGCAGCTATGCTATGAAATTACTCGTAGTACATTCTGCCATTAAGTTTTATAAAAAAATAAGTGATAATAGAAGTCTTTCATGAAGCCTTATAAAGCTTGTAATGATTTTCTTCCCATCCCAACTGTTGCGATGAAGTCTAACGTATACACTGTGGAATATCACAGTAAAATCATACAAGACTGTTTAGAAGTGTTTTTGTTTTTATCATTATTATTGTAATTATTGTGATGAGATAAAGTGTAGGTAACGTTATTTTGCATGGAAAAAAAAAAAAAATCCTGTGGTTGGATGGCGATTTCCGTCACCCTGGGCTATTTCCTGCGTCAGGCGGGCAAAACATACCTTGTCTTATCTCAAATCGCTCTCCGGGCTGGGGGTACCTACGGTCATGTAGTTTGTTGCAAATGATAGTACAAAGATTGAAGATTATCTAACAAAATTTTTACCTCTTAAGATTAGGGATAAGAGGGTTAAAACACAAGCTAAAAATACATCATTTTGTTTTTCCTACTTCTCATTACTGAGCACATTGCAGTAGGTTGTCGCGGCCGCCGCAGCCGAAGTACGAAGAAACCGTATCTTAATATTGGTCTAAAAGTAACATTTACCAATAATGGTAGGCATATTCACATTACATAAAATTACTTACATTACAGTAATAAGTGCGGGAAATGGGAATGAAATACGGCCATCTAAACAACTCTTCTGAGCCGCCCGCCACACAGTCGCACGGCTTAAGACTGCCACACAGGCACAGGTGGCAGACTCGCGTTGCGCGCTCGTCACCGTCTAGACAGAATTACAACGTACGTACTGTACACACAAACGGTTACCTACGAGTTGGTTGTTGTATTAGATTTGTCTTCTCCAGTGTCTGAGGCCCCGACTTCTGATTCTACTCGTATTTCCCGCACACGCTGTTCTATTGCCTTTACCTATTTTTTACGTGTATCTTTATCAATTAATGCAATTACCTTAATTAAAATTAGATAAATATGTATTGGCTAAATTTCACTGAAGTGTACGAGTATGTGTATATGTTTATTGTGTGATTTATGCTGGGAGTAGTCGTTTGGTAATCGATTACAGGGATTTATAATCGATTAGTGAGAAATTTTACCTTGTAATCGATTACGTCCACCACTGCACATTAAGAACAGGTAACGAGTTAAGCTTCGCCATATAAACGGAGAAGCTTTTTGTTTTAGTGTTATCACCTGCCCCTAGCAATGCGATAATGCTTTTGCCCCCCTCTCCCTCCCCCGCCAGGTGTGTGTGTGTGTGTGTGTGTGTGTGTGTGTGTGTGTGTGTGTGTGTGTGTGTGTGTGTGTATCTTTTACCATTATCTCATGAACGGCTTGAGCTATCAATGTGAAAACTTCAGGGTATGAAGATATTGCTAAAATCTTGGGCGAGCTCGAAAATGGGCACTCAGGGTCAAGGTCAAGGTCACCAAAATGGCTGCCAAAATTCAACTAGTTTTTTATTTGTACTATGGATTGGCTTTTTGTGAAATGCGGTAACTGAATTTCCTTGAGTTTTGCGAATTTTCTTCACATTTGGTTTGTTAGGAGCTTGTAACTTGGCCAACAGCATATTCTGGCGGGCGATTAGCATTTGGCTCCCGAATGCTATTTTTTCATTATTATTAAGCTTTGCTATATAAATTCCGAATCTTTTTGTTTTCGTCAGTGTTATTATTATTAAGCTTCGCCTTATAAGTGGCGAAGCTTATTGTTTTCATCAGTATTATTATTATTTATATAAATGGCGAAACTTATCATTTTCGTCAGTATAATTATTATTAAGCTTCGCCATATAAATGGGGAAGCTTCTTGTTTTCGTCAGAATTATTTTTCTTTGCACATTTTGTTTTATCGATCTTGATATTATACATGAGGCGGTAACCTAAGTCCTTGTGCCAAATATAAATGATCTTGACCTATTTTTGAGGGTAATTACTCATTTAATTCTAAATACTGCATATTTAAAATTGATACATGTCAGAAACTGAGATACAGGTATTTGTTGAAAATCCTCTGATAAACATGTTTCCTGAATAATCTTGGCTTAATATTTTGTCATTCAGCGATGTGGAAAGGTACCGAATTCAAATCTGCCCGGTTTTTCCTTGCAACAAGTTTTAGAGAAGACCCACAGAATCCTGAAAGCTGTAACTTTCTAGGTATAAAGCTGTGATCCTTCTTATGATCTGAAAGGCATATGGTTACAGTTAAGCATACAGTTAGCCAATTATTGAAACAAACAAAATTTACTCGTACGTTTTACGACATTTTTGCCTTCAGATCTTGCTGTTACACAAGAAGTTACTGTACCTTAGGGTTTTCAGATCTTGTTTATATTACACATACTTTACCTGTCATCGAGAGTCAAGGTGAAGCTTGCTTACTGTGGCAACGTAATGATAAGTGGCAGCTGGTTGATTCTTATTTCCTTGCTCAGTGGATGACCTTACCTTCTCATTTTCGCTGTTCGTTTACTTATTTCACTTTTTTTTTGTTACCCACTTTCATGTTAAATTCTCTCTCTCTCTCTCATTTGCTATTAAATCTTAGACCAGACCACACATTAATAATCCCAAGGTCTACATACCTGTGTATGTCAAATCCCACACATACACGTACATGTCACACACAGAAGCACATACACATACACGTCACACACACGGAAGCATACATACGTACACGTCACACATACTTACTTACTGTACACATCCACACATACACTCGTGCACATATACACATAATCAAACACGCCCACAAATACACATATCCTGTTTCCATGCACATACTTACAGACACACATAACACATGCACATGCACATACACACACATATAAGTACACTCACACGCATACATGTACACAGACCCCCCCCCACACTTGCTCCTCCACACACACTTCCTCACAACCACGCGAGAACACTTGCACACACGTAAGCATACATTTGCTTTGCAGATATTCATATAAAATCTGAGTCTGTCTGTCTGTCTGTCTGTCTGTCTGTCTCTCTCTCTCTCTCTCTCTCTCTCTCTCTCTCTCTCTCTCTCACACACACACACACACACACACACACACACACACACACACACACACACACACACACACACACACACACACACACACACACACACATGGTAATCACAGACCCAGTGGTCGCAGTACTTAGGTCGGGAATGCAGAGAGCAGCCTGGGTATTGCGGATCAGGGAATATTAGAGGCATGTAAGTGGGTCTGTGCTGTGTTAGTGCACTATACTAGAGCTCACGAAGAACAGGGCGCGTGCGCGCTTTTGTGTGTGTGTGTGTGTGTGTGTGTGTGTGTGTGTGTGTGTGTGTGTGTGTGTGTGTGCGCGCGTGCGTGCCCGCTCTGTCTGTGTGTATGTATATGTATGCATGTTATGTATGTATGTATGTATGTATATATGTTTGAAAATAGCATTTTTAAATCGATTTTAACCAGACTTGGCTGATGCGCTGAGGGTCAGCCAAATGGTTGATTCTTGTTTTTTAGAGAATAATATGTCAAATGGCAATGCCACCGGGCCAGGCCAAAGTTTGATGTAAAAATTCAACTAAAGTAGTTGTGATTTATATATAAACCAAACTTGGTTGGTGGTTTGGGGGTAAGGCAAGATTTTTTTTTTTTTTTTAGAATAATCGATCAAAGGTTTGGGTCACAGAGCAAAGTCAGTGTTGAGCCCATATGTTTGTTTGTGAACAAAATAACTATAGCAGTTTATAACTGATGTAAACCAACTTTGGTTAGAGGACCTACGATTAAGCAAAGGGTAGAGCTTTTTTTTTTTTTTTTTTTTAACAGTACGTCATAGGTCAGGAGAACTTGGCAAGATGATTCTAAACAATTTTTATCCGATTTAGACCAAAGTTTGTGGAAAGGGTTTAAGGTTCAGGGTATGGCAGGGATAAATGGATTCGGCTTTGGGAAGAATAATTGAAAGTTCAAGGTCACAAGAAAAGGTCAAAGGTCAGTTTCGCAGACCAAGGTCAGTTCAAATTCCTTTTCATTGGATTTGGACCAAACTTGATGGAAGTGCTAAGGGTCAGACAAGAACAAAATACTAATCTTTAGAAAGGTTACAGGGCAGAGTGAAATGTTCGGCCCATAGACCAAATGGTGGAAGTGGATGTTGCACCCTATGAATGGTCCATTTTTTTTCTCTCTCTCCCTTTCTCTGATTTTCAGGTCGCTGTACTTCTGACTGTCGCTTGCATTTCTTTCTCATTACGGCGGGCATGCAGCATCCGTCCAGCTACACACATACACACACACACACACACACGTAGATAACTTTGTTGCTTCTTGTAGTGGGTTTTGTAGTTCAGTTATGCATATATTGTACTCGTGGACGAGCAGTAGTTATACGTGAGTAGGTCTGTAAGTAGATATCTTAGTTCCTTTTGTCATGCAGTGACAGAAGTTAAAGATGGATACTGGGTCTTGATTTGTAGTTTATTACCTTCAAAAGGTAAAACTCAAGTTAGAAAAAAAAAAATTGTGCGACATACGAGCTAATTAACTTCTCGCTGGACCACTCTTCTCTTTCCCTCGCCTTACGACTTCTTGCTCCTGTAGCTAGCCTCCTTCTGACTCCTCTTCCTCTTTCTTTCCGTATATAAGAACTTCCATCACGTGGGCTACACTGTCGTCGAAATGTTCTAGAAGCCTGTGTGTGTGTGTGTGTGTGTGTGTGTGTGTGTGTGTGTGTGTGTGTGTGTGTGTGTATGGTCACGAGGTGCTGTTTGTGGGCTATTGTGTTGGTGTGAGACATTCCGGAGAGGTGCTAACGTCATTTCCTGTTCCCACACCTGGCTTTACTGGTGTTCCTATCTATTATGCTATCTATTATGAGTTGTATTATGATACTGTAGCTTCCTACATCTATCTATCATGCTGTCTATTATGGTTTGTATTATTATAATATGGAGTCCTCACACACACACACACACACACACACACACACACACACACACACACACACACACACACACACACACACACACACACACACACACACACACACACCACTTTTCTGTTCATCTCTAATGCAAGAGTTAACAGGAATTCTGTTATTCTAATGGAATCGTCTTGTTTAGTATCCCTTAATCTGACCTTGAATTGATCTTTACCTTTGCTCAGTGACTTTAATGAAGAAAATTTGCATGCTCTTAGCCTTGGTTTTTTCCTCAAATATATATATATATATATATATATATATATATATATATATATATATATATATATATATACACACACACACACACACACACACACACATACACACACTGTGTATTGCCATGTCAGGAATCATTGTGACTGTTTCTTCTTTTTTCCCAGTTTTCCACTCGGATGGCTCCACTGTTGTCTCGCTCTTCACTAAAGCTGCACTCTGGTCTCAGCGTCATGCCTCTCATATTACTCGCCACGATGCCGGCCATGTGTCTCCATTTTTGCCCATCTGTGAGCTGGGCAAGGATGATGTATTCCCATCTTAAGAATGACTTTCTCCTGGTGCTCAGAAGACCTGTACTGACAATCGCCTAATTTCTCATAATGGTAGTCTTGATATTTAAATGATTATTTTTCTTGATGTTGGATTTTCCTGTAAATCTGTTCACCTTACACAAAGGCAGTCATTCTCAATCCCCGAATTACCCTTCTGTTTGTAATTTATCTTTCCTTTGATACTTTTAGTACTTTCTAAATGTTTTGATTTATTCTTGTAATGGGTCAGGACTGTCGTGCAAACATCAGTAATGTGAGAAGGAGAAAACGGCAAAATTGGAACTTTTGCTCCTTCATTGCGATGACGTATTTTTAATTGTAATAAGTCCTCCATTTGACATTATTATTTAATCTAAGAAAGATCTGCAGTTGTGAGAAGGATGATGAAAGTTGCGTCGAACCACTACTGTTGGAAAAAATCCCTCGTGAACGGAATATAATCATCTGAAGGCAGCAAGAATGAAATGTACAGCTGCGTTATCCGGCTGAAGGAATTAACTCTTCCATGGTTCTCTGACTCACTTTCAGCCTAATATAATCCCTTAGCGTTAGCTGGAATGAAATACTCCGGCTTCTGTGACTCACTCACCTGACTAAAAATCGTCTGCCATCAGTTGGAATAGGACGATACAGTTGTTCCGACCATGAGAGAGAGAGAGAGAGAGAGAGAGAGAGAGAGAGAGAGAGAGAGAAACTGGATATCAAAAATTTGTACATATAATGAGTTTTTCGTGCAATCCTTTTTTAGATGTTGTAGTGGTGATATTGTTATCATGTGTGGTTGGTAGTCACTCTAATCCCTTCAGCCCGATGACCTATTCCTTGCTACTACCAGACGATTCGACGTAGGATGAGGCTTATCGAACAGGAGGGATTAAATAAAGCCTTAATTAATCCCATAGTAAGAGAGATTTATCCTATAGTGAACAAAGTAATCTGGAAGTAAGGTAAGATGAAAGATTACATTATCAAGTGGAAGGAGTTAAGAAAGAAAAAAAGAAAAAAAAAAGTGATATTGCGATGCCTTCCTGCATTTTTTTTTTTTTTTTTTTTTTCGGTGAGAGGAGCTGTAGTGGCGATTTTGTGATTGTTCTTAGTGGCAGCGTAGACTTCGTTGAACATTTCCCTCAGCGATTTATTCATCTTACACTTCAATATCCCCTTCTTTGTCACTGATGCAAAGTACGTCAGTGTAGGAAAAAAGTATATAAGTGGCACAGAGGAGACGGTTCAAGTGTATTAAAAATAATAATAATAAATCGCTCAGGAAGAGGTGTTACGAAGCCTCCTGTGAGACTAACAATATGGGTTGGTGTCCAGTGCCTTGATCATCCTCGTCTCGGACTATTGACGAAAGTTTTATTGTTACGCCAGATATCCCAAACCTTTGATAGAGTCTCACACAAATCATTACTTCAGAAATTGCCCTGTTATGGTCTTCCTTCAGACTCTTCCATCATTCCTTTTTTGTATTTATTTATTTATTCATTTTCGTTGCTCAGGATGGTCACTGTTCCTTGTCGTGAGGTGTAGCTAATGAATGAGTGAGACAGCAAGAAAGTCAGCGAGATGGTGGGAAGAATGTGAGTATGTGTGTGGGTGAGAGAGCGAGAAAGAATGTGTATGTAAGTGGGTGGGTGCGTGATAGAATGAGAAAATATGTGGATAAGTACGCGAGAAAGTGAGTGAATGTGAAGGTAGGTGAACAAGAAAGCGTTGATATCATGAACATACGAACATAAAACATAAAAGAAAGAAAAGAGAATCAAAAAAAGAAAAAAGAAAATAGTTACGACGGGGAATGAATCGTAGTTTTCTAAATTCCTCTCCTGGTCTTTCAATCCCCTTCATTTTATTGTTTTTTAAATCAAGCTACAGGGGGTCGGTATAACACAGGAGACTCATTCCTACCTCATAGCTAAGGCTCAACAGATTTCATACAACAACAACTTAGTAATCAAGTTGTGGGAATAGCGCAGTTCCGTCAGATGAAAACAGACCAACTGTAGGCACCTCTTGTCATGGAGTCGTAATCTCGTGGACTTGGGTCTTTCTGTCACCTTATAATTTTCTTTCTGTAAGGGGAGGGGGGACGCTCACCATTCATCCACTCGATGTAGTGCTGCCTTCGCATGACTCTACAAGCCAAATAGTGTCCTGTAACCCAAAAAACATTCACCACGTGCATGGCAACCATAAAACAAATTGACGCTTGGTGATGTAGTGGGTTAAGGCGCCCGAATTGGATGGGGGCCGTGAGAGTGTACATCCGAGGTCTGGTCTGACGTTTTTGTTCACATAATATCACACAGGGGCGAGCGAGGCTGGTCACCTTCGCCTTAAATGTCGGGGATTTGTGACCTGTTATGATCGGAGAATAAAAAGACTGGATGGTAAACCGATGGATAGATCATGACTCAGTGATGCTCTCAGGGAACCCTCCGGCGCTTGGCTAAGTTCCGTGTGTCTAAGCTCTGTTGGTTGGTTCAGTCTTACCCGGAGGCAGACACTTGATAGGGTGTAGTAGTATATCCTGCCATGGCTTTTCATGTGTTCGTACCCTCCCTTCAGTGACATACAGACTCGGTCACTCGGAAACACAGCCACTTCAACACAGTATCCACGTGCAGCATCTCACCTTACATTTCTAAAGCCTTCCACACCTGTACCCATGCGTGAAGGACTGGGTGGGTGCGGGTCACATCTCCGGTGATAGAAAGTGGCGTTCTTCAGTCCTGCGGATCAGTTGCCCTTCAGGACCCGTAAATCATGACTTGAACGTGTAGAGTTGCCCACTAGCGTCAGGCGTGTGCAAGCCAGTCGTTACAATACCTACATACATACATACACTACTGCACGTCTATACATACATACATACATGCACTGTCCTATACATTATGCAAACTGTGTCTGTTTTACAAAAATAATTAAAACATAGCGTCATCATAGTTATCACCCACTCTCGACCACTGCAGCTATTACCGTCACAGCTATCCCCACCACACCTGACACCACCACATTTATCACCACCACACATTTCATCACCACAGCTGTCGCCACCATAGCTGTCCCCACCATGGCCATCACCACCACACGTATTACCACCACAACCATCACCACTACAACTTTTCACCACCACAACTACTACCACCACAGCTAACCAACACCACAACTCACAGCCACCACAACCACAGCTACCACCACAATAATTACCAACACAACCTTCACCACCACAACAAGCATCTTGAACATATTACTACTATCCCAGTCATCAGTATCACCTTTCTCTCTCTCTCTCTCTCTCTCTCTCTCTCTCTCTCTCTCTCTCACACACACACACACACACACACACACACACACACACACACACACACACACACACACACACACACACACACACACACACACACTCAGTCGTATGTACAGGATTTACATTCGTCGTTTGTACAGGATTTACATTCAGTCACGGCCCCCTTTTACTGGGCCGTGCATTCAGTCTAAGCTGGTTGAACCCGTATTGGCATTCATGGAGAGAGAGGAGAGAGAGAGCGAATTTTTCCCTTGCTTTTTCTTGGCGTTGTCCTCATTCCTCCTACCAACGCTCATTGCCGCGGCCTCACTCCTTTATTTCTGGTCCACTTAGTCTAAAAATTACTCAGTGCGCTCCTCAGGTTTACGATTTAGGGCTATGTGAAAAGACGGGCGAGGAACCACAGCCGCCAACACCACCATCCCAGCAAAGGCATGTGTTTGATTTAGGTTCGGACGCGGCTTGTGTGTGTGTGTGTGTGTGTGTGTGTTTTACTGGGCAACAAATACAAACACATGCAGTCACATAATAAAAAACTTTGGGAAATGTGAAATTTCCTCCTAGACTTTGCATCAACAATTTATTTATTTATTTATTTTAATTTATTTATTCATTTTTATTTCTTTTTTACTCCGGAATATTTTTAGTTTTAGAGAGATTTCCATTTTGCTAGAAAGGTTAGATGCAGCCTTCATTATTCTCCCATTGCTATGTCTCTCTCCCAAGCTAAGTAGAAGGTGCGGTAGCGTCAGGGAGAATGTATACAATGACAACACCCAGATAATGGCCTATATTCTCCTCGGTTAAAGAAGCACCCTAACATCTCTTCCTTGGTGATTTATTTTAACACCTCTTCCATAGTGATTTATTTTAACACCTTTTCCATAGTGATTTATTTTAGTATCTCTTCCTGAGTGATTTAACACTTCTGCCTTAGTGATTTATTATAACACCTCTTCCATAGTGATTTATTTTAACACCTCTTCCTTAGTGAGTAACTTTAACACCTCTTCCTTAGCGATTTATTTTTGGATATGGCTGGTTAATAACCTTTTGCACGTTATTTATGCAGATTATGGCGATAGTGGAAAGATTTATTTAACAATAGGTAAGAACAGTAAGATGCATATAATATGCAAAATGACTCGCTAAGGAAAAGATGTTAGGGAGCCTCCTTAACCTACGAGAACACCGGCCAAATGAGACGGAGCGAACGAAGATTTCCCAGAAACTGACACACAGTTCCCAGATCTCAGCGTCCGAATCCATTCACTCCGATGACGCCTTTTGAGTCTTATTCTTTAACTTATGAGACTCTTTTCTTCAGCTTTTTTTTTTTTTAAACCGGGGGAATTAGAATATAACCACTAAACCAAAAATAAAAAAATAAAGCGTTCTCATATTGGAAGGGATGACGATGAAAAGTAACAGAAAGACAGAACGTAAATATTTTCATTCCTTTCCAATTCGTTTTATCCTACTCTTCCCTGCTTGGCCTTCAGCGACAATGTTCCCCAGTGTTCAGGCTTTAGTTGACTAATAAATAAAAAACCTAAATAATAATAAAAATCAGTTTAAATGTGTATAAAAATGAAAGTTCATTTTTCAAATTTATTCTGGTGGTCAGTAGAGAAAGCAAATGAAACCCAAAATTTATTCTGATTTTCAGGGCTCGTAAAAAAAAAAAAAAAGGAAAATTCTCAGCACATATTCCCTTTACGCCGGCTGGATTCACCCCTTCGTTTCTCCCCTCCCAAAAATGTACCCATAACACGACCGAAATAAACGTAAAAATTAAATTCTAGTCCCTGTTTTTTTCATCTCCCCCTAGTAATATTATATGCTGAAACTGTGGCAATACCTGATATATATATATATTTTGAAACTTGGGATCATATTTTGACTCCGGCTGGGGAGAAGTGTGTGTGTGTGTGTGTGTGTGTGTGTGTGTGTGTGTGGGTGTGTGTGTACAAAAATAGATTCCATGAGCCCGGCCGGATAAAAGCGTAAAAGACAAAATAATGACGATCGCGTGTAATCGGTTTTCAGTTCGTTTCTCGCTGCTGGATATTTGGGATTATAAATGTCAAAACCAGGAGGGAGGGGAATGGAAATAGGAAAAAAAAAGGAAGCAAAGATAAAACTGCGTACGTCTGTTTGCCTGATCCAGCCAATTCAAATACTTCAGGAATTGGAGACTCCGGGAGTTCGAGGGACGAAGCGTTCCCACGAAAATCATAAAAAAGATGGTGATACGCCGGAAAACTACCATGATATATATTTTTCCTTTCTCTTTCTCTTCCATTTATCAACACACTCAGTAACGGCGTTTTTTATTTATTTACTTATACGTTTTTAGTGTTCATAGACTTTAAAAATTTTGTCGGAAACGCGTTAGTAGCGATGGGATTGCGACATGTAACCCTTCCAGTTTGAAATTTCTTGCCGAAACTGAGCTACCATAATATACTTAACTAAGACGTCATTTCAGCGAGGGAGGGGGCTAATTCTAAAGTAATAAGCAAAATATCACTAAAATAATATCAAATATCGTCAGAATTTGATAGAAATGGCGTAAATTAATTTTGAGGGGGAGAATGTACAGTAGATGACTGAATCCTGTCAACACGCGACCAAGCTCAAGCGATCGATTATCCTCCCTCCGTATATTTTCAAGTATTTTTTTTTTTTTTAATGCTTTTCTTTCATGTGCTTCTTAACGTGCCATTGAGGTCCTCCTCCTCCTCCTCCTCCTCCTCCTCCTCCTCCTCCTCCTCTTCCTCCTTCTCTTCTTCCTCCTTCTCTTCTTCCTCCTCCTCCTGCTCTTCCTCCTCCTCGCTTCTCATCTTTCTTTTATCATTTCTTTTTCTGCCAGAATTTGACCCCAATTAGACTGAAGAAGAGGATGAAAAGAAATGCAAAATATTTTTAGCCACTCTCCGATCTCTCAAGGAGGGTGGAAAATTCTCTAACAAGGAGAGAGAGAGAGAGAGAGAGGGGGGAGGCTTAGATTTTTTTTTTTTTTTTTTTTTACTCGCCGATCAACTAATTCGCTTATTTTCTCTGCTGTCGTCTCACTCACACTCACTTTATTACATACGTTATCGTTAACTCGCTCACTCACCTTCTCGAATCCACTCTGACCTTTACTCACTCACTCACTTGCCCACTTTCTTATATATTTACTAGCTCAGCCCTTTCTCCATAAACTCACCCATTCAGTCATACTCTCTCTCTCTCTCTCTCTCTCTCTCTCTCTCTCTCTCACACACACACACACACACACACACACACACACACACACACACCGCTCGCTGGCGCAGTGGTAACGTTCTCGCTTGCCATCTGGTAGACGGGAGTTCGCGCCTCGCTCAGGTTGCGAAAAGTTTCATTGACGAAGTGGGTGGTTACTGTCCCCCTAGAGCAAGGGGACGGGTGTGTGCGTGTGTGAAGGTCACAGCCTTGCCCTTAGATCGGACTATATGAGCTCTCGGCTCCCTTCCGGGAGGGTAAAATGCTGACGATCACGACCATCAAGTGATCCTGACCGACCCGGTGAATTACACACACACACACAAACACACACACACACACACACACACACACATTTCTCACTGACAAGCACTCACTCACTCTCTTTGTCATTCATCCGTCCGCTCACTCACTCACACACACACACATTTTACACCAACCCTCTCACTCACTCACTGACTCACATTCACCCACGTTCACTCACAACTGACTCTCACCCACGCTGTCACTCTCTTTCACCCGCCCTCTCACTCTTACTCACCCACTCTCTCAATTACTTATTTTCTCACCTACCCATTGACTCGGTAATTATTTTGTTCTAATTAACGTCTGCACAACAACAGTTCTACCAGGTAATAAAAGAGCTGGCTTTAATTTTCTCACTCGCTCACTCCCCCTCGCACACTGCAGTTTTCTCTTTCTTTAATTCCCTTATCTGTGCATTTGGAAGGATTGCCTAATTAGCGAAAGAAAACGTGTGTGTGTGTGTGTGTGTGTGTGTGAGAGAGAGAGAGAGAGAGAGAGAGAGAGAGAGAGAGAGAGGGGGGGGGGAATGAAACATGGGACAAAATGAGAGCGGGGAAAGCGAGGAAGATATTGAGAGAGAGAGAGAGAGAGAGAGAGAGAGAGAGAAAGAGAGAGAGAGAGAGAGGGACTGAGGTTGAAAAAAGTGAATGTGGGAAGAATGAGAGTGAGTGCGAGTGAGGAGAGCGAGATAGAGAAAGTGAGAGAGTGCGAGTAAGAGATGGAGACCGAGGTAGAGAGAGTGAGAGGGAAAGAGAAGATTCAGGAGCTAGAGAGAGAGATGGGGGGGGGGGAAGCACTCAAGCAGTATAATGGGGCTGCCGTGTTGACAACAATATTCTATTGTAGTTTCTCAGCTGCCCACTCGCTCGCTCTCTGTCTCTCTTTTCTCTCTACCTTTACCCGCTCGCTCTAACTCTAGTCGCTCTGCTCTTAGGGTGCGTCCACACGTGCCCTCGAACATACGTTGGCAACATGCTCGGGAACATGTTTGCAGCAGTATTTGGACATATGTATGCAAACATGTTTCAGTGCAGCTTCCAACACTGGCAGCAGAGGCGATGGGATAAGCGTTTTTATACCATGCAACTGATACTTCATCATGATGTTGCCAACATGATCTGGACGCTGCTGTTCCCGGCAGGTTTGCAGCGGATTCGTTACTGTGTTGCTTACATGTTGCCAGCACTTGTTCCAGCACACGTGTGGACGCGCCCTTACTCGCTTTTTCTCTCTCCTCTCACTCGCTATCTTTCTGTCTCTGATCTCACTCGCTCTGCATTTTACTATTTCTTTAGTCTCACTCTTTTCCGTTTCCTAATCCCAACTCTCTCTCTCTCTCTCTCTCTCTCTCTCTCTCTCTCTCTCTCTCTCTCTCTCTCTCTCTCTCTCTCTCTCATGTATGTATGTATGTATGTGCGTGCGTGCCTGTGTGTATGTGAATGTGTATATGTGTATGTGTGCGTTCTTTCTCATGTCAATTAAGGAAGCTATGACAGTGAATATGTTGCCAAGCCGGAAGTGTTGCACCGAGCACTGCACATCACGCGTATTGCAACACACCCTGGAGCAGATCACCTCTCAGGGGTTAAAGAGGAAGTGACCGAGCCAGGCATTGTTATTTACCTTCACTCCTCACGGGCGTATTCTAAATGGGGGAGTTCGCAACACTTTTTCTTTAGTGATTTCTTCTGCCCATTACACCTCGATTAGCATTTGTAGTTACGAATGTGTTAGTAATACAAGCACCGTCGATATTGATGTGGTGTAAAATAGGAGTGTCTTAATAGGCAGGATAAATCGCTAAGGAAAACGGGCTACGAGCTTCCTGTGACACCTAGAGTACGGCCATCAGATATGGAAGTCTGATATAACTGATTGAATGCCTCTTATTGTTATCTTTACTGAGAGAGAGAGAGAGAGAGAGAGAGAGAGAGAGAGAGAGAGAGAGAGAGAGAGAGGGGCAAATCCTCCAGACACACTAACGTTAATAGCAGGTGTGTTGTAGTAATGAGTCTGAAAATCAAGTAAAGGTACGTAACGCATATGAGGAGGTAGGTCAGGTTTAATTAGTTTATAGTAGTAGAAGTACTATATATACCGACATAATCCTCGTTTTTAAGTCTCTGAGGCTGGGAACAGATTAGGCAGTCCGTTCCCTGACGTTCAGTTCTCCTACGCATCTTACCTTTTTTATGTTATAGGAGTGACGTTTAATATAGCGTAATAGAAAAAAAATACTTATATACTGATGATGGAGGTATTGCAGTCAGGACATAAAAGGAATATAAGGAAAGATGGTTAAGTGTTAAGGGTTGTTTTAAATTCCTCTTCGTAACATTATTATTGAAACACGGAGGAAGAATGAGAGAAGTTTGACCTCTTTCTTGAATGCTTCTTGCGCTATGTAAAGAGGAATGCAGTCTAACCATCTCTTACCCTCACAGGTGTTTTAAAACCTGGCCGTCTTAAATACAGTTTGCCTACACCTTCGCGACTTCTGCTTTGTTAATACGATCGTGAGTCATAGTAAATAGGGATGGTCATTGGAGAGGTGTCTAAGGGAGCTGTGTTGGGTCTAGTTAATATGGTATAGTATAAATTATAATGATGCAGAATAAACGTGATATGAATTTCCAGACATCTAAATCGAACGGCTGGTTAGAAATGAAAATGGCATCACTCCGACAGCACTCAGATAAAATTACTGGATGATCATTAACACAGGTGCAAATGGGAATATAGGTTACGTCATTTCTAGGTCTGGCATAACACCTTATGCATTAACAAGTGTTGGTGTCCTGAACGATGGCTTAGGCTTCACTGATGGAGAGGATCTGAACCCTTACACCTTGACACTGGGGACCTGCAAATTAAACACACTCTCTCTCTCTCTCTCTCTCTCTCTCTCTCTCGACTTATGGGGTAACTTTAAAAGGCCAGCTACTTACCTTAATATAAATAGGCCATTACGTGAAGGGCGTAATTCAGATGCTAATGGCAATGATGACAGACAACCATCATTAACAATTTCAAGGTTTTTTTATCCCCTTTCTCTGAGCTGAATAAAAAAAAAAAATCGTCGGTTTGTAGATGGAATAGAATTTAATATTAGGAACAGTGTCTTCAAACCCCCCCTCCCCACTCCTGCTGCGCTGAATAAAATCGTCCGGGCAGTAGGAAGAATAAAGCTTGTCAAGTAGGAAGAATAAGAGCCTGGCAGTAGGAATAGAGCTTAAATTCGCGTCATTGCTTTGAAGGGGTTTCTGTCAAATTTTCAAACTCCTTCATTTCTCATAGCCCAATAAACTCACCTGCCGACGCCTGGAATCTGAGACGGTGCTCTGTTCAGGACAAAGACTTCAATTGACTTTCTTGACCATTTTGCTTAAGGTGGAGGAGGTCTTTCTTAAGGTGAATAATATCGTCTTAACGCCAAAAAGGTAAAACAGGAACATGGTCATCGTTGTGAGGGGTTTATGGATGACGGGTGTGGGTGTAGCCATGTGTTCGTTGGGCTCGCCACTTATTATTATAGCTCACCACACCAGTGATGAGTTATATTATTATTATTATTATTATTATTACTATTCTTATTATTACTGTTCTTATTCTTATTATTCTTATTCTTATTATTCTTATTCTTATTATTCTTATTCTTATTCTTATTGTTGTTATTATTATTATAGTTACGAAGTAACTTGCTCGTATTCGCTCAGTTTCAAAGCTTCGGCCATCATACTTGCCCATCTGAGTCCTCCAGCGGCCGGCTTCATATGACCCGGTATCATCCAGTTTCCAGTACTCGTTTTCCAGTTACATCCAGAAATCTATAAAAATAATCTTCGCGGATTCTCAGAAACCGCTAAAGGTACAGACTTGAACATTTCATGGGACATAGCCAAGGTCAGGGAGCAGGTCTGAATGACTATGGTCCCATTTGGGCCAGTAGTTTCTGAGATCGCCCAGGGGTCAGTGGAAAGTAGTTTGAGGTCATTGAGTGCACAGTAAAACAAACAAACAAACAAAACTATAGAATTGAGCTACAATCACCAGCCTTGGTACATTGTAGAACTTTATAGCCTATGCATAGCTGCCAAATATGAATGACCTTGACCCAAAACCCAAGGTCACAGCCAAGGTCAAAAATCAAAATTTGCTTAACTCTTATATACTGAGGTCACATGCAGAAGACGGATGACCTTGCCATGTGGTGAGGTATTGAATTACTAATGGCAATTTCCGTCTTCTGATTATTATTATTATTATTATTATCACTAGTTAGATTAGGTTTGACTAGGAACTATTACGATACAACAAAATTACGGTAACGTTAGGTTAGTTATATTCTCTTTAGCTCACCACTTTGGAAAATTGGCTACTACACGTGATATAGGAGGAAATTATGGCTGTGGGGCTGACACCTTGGCATTAGAGCAGCAGGAGTAATGTCCCGTAATTACTAACGCGAGGGTAAGCCATATTCACGGAGCAGAGAAATTTCATTCAAGAGTTATGAACGTTTAAACTCTTTGAATCCGATGACGTTCCCCCCCCCCTCTCTCTCTCTCTCTCTCTCTCTCTCTCTCTCTCTCTCTCTCTCTCTCTCTCAAGGCAAGCAAAAATTTTAAACACAAATTTCACCACTGATTCATTGCAAGTGTTAAGAAGAACATAATCAACACTTTTTGCACCACACGAACCTCTCACTACGATGACGCACTGTTAAGATTTTTGTTCGCTCTTCCACCAGACGTTTGTATTTAACTTCGTAAGAGTATTTAGTAGTGAAGAAACTTATGAAGGCTGTGTCTAACCTACCCAGTTCGAAAAAAATCTCTCCTGAGTTGAATTTAGGTTAAGGTGGGTGTTTAGGAGAGAGAGAGAGAGAGAGAGAGAGAGAGAGAGAGAGAGAGAGAGAGAGTTACATCTAATCCATCAAATTAGAAAACATTTGTCCTAAGCAGAATTAAATCGACAGGAGAACAGCAAGAGTAAAGCAGGTATGACGTGGTGGGGTTGAAGGGGTTAGCATGTCACTTCAGTAAGACGCTGTATTTCAGAGCTGAAGTGTGGATGGCATTGCTCTAACATACTCTCAGGCTTCTGTGACTCACTCTTACGTGAATACAATCATGTGGTACTTGCTGGAAGAGAACAGGAGAATTATCCCGATCATGAGAAGGTTACGAAGTGAAGAAGGGTGTCTAGCGGAAAATCACAAGGCATTTATCCTCCCATTAGTTCAGAGGAGATTATCGGCAAACAGAGATGAACTGATATCATATTAACGCTTCACTACGATGACTTTTTAACATTTTAATCAGACAATTATATATAACTTAACTACCATCCCAATATGAGTGAGTTAACGAAGGCTGTAGCTAACACCAGTAATTTAAGAAGTCTTACTTAAACAAAATATAATAATCTGCTGTGTTGAGAATAACGCAAGACAGGCGTCATGCAATGGGATACATCAAGAGCATCGTAAACTAATCCCAGACGCGCAGCATCAAGTTGAGAGAGCTTCGTTTTGGGTCAGTAATCCATTTACAAGCTTTGGGATTCCGAACTAATGAAGCCAGATCACAACCAACCCTTCTCCCTTCAGTATTATCGGTTGGTATAATAAGGTCCAGCCGTAGGTTTTGACGCAGATTTTGTGTCAATATAACGTAACTTTTGACCGCAACTGTACGCTGTGTCTGACTAAGATGGTAGTGATTTATAATGAAATAGTGAGAGTAAGGCAGTGTGTATAGTGCGTTTTGGCTTTCACGGGTATGTTACTTTTATGTATGCCAACAACTGTTAGTGTTAAGAAATGAAAATAAGATCATAAAGTCTAATCTAACAGCACCACTAATAATGCGACAGGTGAATAAAAGACTACTGAAATTACGGCAGATAAATACCTGGCAGTTGATGCTATAAACAGTCTCTATATAAATTCCTTTGATCACAGGGTTATTGCCACCTGTCAGGCTGTCATATTACAATCACCTTCTGGACACAAGTTCGATTCCAGGAATAGAGAGTGGTTTGATGATGTGAATATTGTTCATTTAAACTTTACTGATCTTTTTCAAGGCCCACCGACACGTCATGAAAATATCCCTGGTAATACCAGATAATACCATCACACCTATGGTGAATGAGACAGCCATAGTTTGTATGCAATATGGTTGGTAAATATTAACGCAGAAGTGGTGACTTGTGAAGGTGTGCGGCACACCTTGCTATGTCTTAAGGTTGCTCTGCCTTCGAGTATGGGTTGTCAGGTCTATACTTGTAGAACATAGAAAAAAAAAAACACTAGACAGATAGTTTCAATTTGCATACATTTTATCTATCTATCTGGTTTCAATTTGCCTACATTTTATCTATCTATCTATCTACCTGTCTGTCTATCTGTCTGTCTACCTGTCTATCTATCTATCTGTCTATTGTCGGCGTTTATTTATATGTGAGTCTGTATATTGATTATCTCTTGAACCAATAAACGGATCATCTTCACACTGTGCACAGGTGTTGGGTATGTGGAACTGAGGAAATGATTCGATTATGGCGAAAATCCACCCGGGGTAAGGGTGGGAGTGGGGGTCCCAAATTTGGTGTGAGGGCGGGGTGTTGTGACCTCGGATCCCTTGGCTCTAGATTTCTTTTTAGTTCTTCCCCAGGTGTCTTGTTACCCCTCACACACTCTTACTAAACCATAACAACTTTGTTTTCTTCAGTGGTCTCCTCTTGCCCTAGAATTAGTTGTCCCCTCTTTCTTGCACTCTTTTCTCGCCTAGTTCGAACATTTTTCTACCGCTTCCCATTTTCTGTTTTCCTCCGTGGTGCTGGAGAGGGGCGCCTTCATACGGTGGAACCGATGTAGCCTGGCTCCACTGTCCGGTTATGCACACGTCCCTCAGTTCCTTCCCCTGTCTCCCGAAAGGTGGATGGTGAACTAGAAGCGGAGGGCAGTTTCAGCCTACAGTCCGCCGGGTTAGCCTGGGGTTGAAATTACTACTACTACTACTACTACTACTGCTGCTGCTGCTGCTGCTACTACTACTACTACTACTACTACTACTACTACTACTACTACTACTGCTACTACTACTACTACTACTACTACTACTACTAATCTCTGTCTGTGTGTCTGTCTGTCTCTGTCTGTCTGTCTGTCTGTCTGTCTCTCTCTCTCTCTCTCTCTCTCTCTCTCTCTCTCTCTCTCTCTCTCCCTCCCTCCTCCATCAGGGCTAATGACGACACACGACCTACTAAGTTATTCATAAGCTGTTACACTCTGAGCCAGGTTCTTTAACATGAATGATGGAATTGCTCTTTACCCGTAGTCTGTGGCGCCAAATGAACATATATACCGTTAAATTACCTGCTGAAAATAGTTAAAATAAGTCATAGAAATCATAGGAAAGGGCTCAAAGACACATATAAAACAGTTACTCTAATAATTTTGGTTAAGATATGTATTAACTTTTTTTTTGTATATGGAGTGGGGTGTTGGAGTGGACGCCTTCATGTGGTGGGACCGATATGGCCAGGCGGTGGATATGCCTGGCGGTACAAATGCCTCTCCATGCCGTCCCTCTGCCCTGCGAGGACGATGGTGGACTGTGGAAGAGGGACAGTTTCGTTCTTCAGTCCATCGGGTTCACGTTTATATGAGTTTTGGGTTGTTGCTACTACTGCTACTACTACTACTACTACTACTATTACTACCACTACTGCTGCTGCTGGGATTACTATTGCTACGACTACGATCACGACTACTACTACTACTACTTCTGCTACTTCTGCCACTTCTACCACTTCTACTACTACTACTACTACTGCTACTACTCCTGTGTGCAGTTTCTTTAGAAAACTGATTGAAATACACACGGGACTCCGATAGATGACGTTCTAGTACTTCTACCTTAGCCTCCAGTGAGAAATGACGGGCTAGGTATATCTATCTATCTATCGCCAGACGCCATAATCCCGTAAGGGGCGGCCATTCGACTTTGAGTTATTTGCTTTACGGGGAGGGGCACTAACCCTCCACCAACCCACTTGCTGACACGTATGGAGCACGTATGGTTTGGTTATATGGCTACCACCCAGCGTTGTAAGTGGTTTCTTGGTTTACAGTGACCTTCCAATGTGCCTTAATCCAGTTGTGTATTAGGGCCAGGGGATACAGGATTAAGATTAGGACCAAAGGACACTGGTATCAAAGTTAGGACCGGAAGACCGAAGGATTCAGTATTAATCCTTTCACTGCGATGACGTGCTTACAATTGTTCGTCTTTTACGGCATGAGAGAGAGAGAATTTGAAACTGGAAATATCAGAAATACCCTTCACTGATTCCTTCAATACTTTTATCTCTCCTAAGAGGAATAAAATCGTCTTGTAGCGGCAACAACATAATGACGACGTGCTGGGGCTGAAGAGGTTACGTATTCTCTCTGAAGTTTCGGGCTACACAAGAAACAACAGATGAAGTTCGTCGTGTCTCTTAACTTCTCCACCTACACAAGAAAGAGGCTAACTTGTATATTTCTCTAATGTCTCAGAGTATGCAAATCCCATCCCCAGAGAGACCGCCCTGTAGATGGTCAAGTGTAGTATGGAGGGTTAGAGAAAGGGAGAAGTTAAGCTCTGTAGAAGGTGAGCTCTGTAGAAGGTGAGCTCTCTTCCCTGTTTCCCCTTCCACCCATTCTGGCCACCTGTCAGCATGAACTAGTCACACGTTGCTCTCCTCGTCTGACACGTACAGACACCCAGCTCGACACATTTCCCTTTGTAAACCCTGATGCTGGTATACTTTTTGTTCCTGTACAGATGGAGAGAAAAATGATCTTTCCTGTGGCGAAGACATAGCGGAAAAGTCGAACCGAGACAGTCATTAGTTGTAATAGGATACTCGTTGTGTTTCGTCAGTTGTCAATTTTCTTCAGACAAATGGGAAGATAGTTTTTTTGTTTGTACATCTCAGGAAAAGGTAGGGAAATAAATAATGCATAATTAAACCCCAACAATCTGATGGCGACTCTTGTACTGCCTTTTGTGCTTGATTCTTGTTACCTTCAGACGATTTTACGCGACTCAAGGACGACAACTCATGCTGAAGGGGTTATTGAAGGCTGCATCTAACCCTCTCAGTTGAAGAGCCTTTTGCAATTGGAATAAACCTGTCACAGTGGCAAGAATAAAACCTAAGATGTCATCGTATTGAAGGGATAAGCAGATCCTTTGATGTTGCTGCTATCTTGCATCTAGGAGTTTTAACTTTTAGCGCTATCAGCCATCCCACAGGCAGTTTCAGTCCTGAATGATGTTGTACCAACCAGAGGTGGACTAACGTGTCATGAATGATTTATGACAAGGCAGTGATTAAAATCATGTCATAAATGAAACCAGCTTCATAACTGTCATAAATCTGTAAACTCACAGACGTACACAAATGCAAATCAGTACTATACAGTTGAAAAAAAAAAAATGATAATTCACCAGTACATAAAGCTGTGTTTCAAGTTATTTCTCACATGTCTACATATTATAAATGTTATATAATGACAAATAAATCTAAAGTATATTGAATTTCCTTTTGTAAGACAAAAATTCACTCCAGTTCGACGGGAAGATATTAAATATTTAATTCATTCTGAAGGCTGCGGCCGCAAAGATGAAATAAGATGCGGTATTTTTCTTGGTATGATGGACACTAATCATGAAATTTAATACCGGTAGGTAGTACTGCCAAATATGTTTTTATTAAAGAAAAACTCCATTATTTTGTTAGAATTAATATTATTATTATATAAGAATATTAACCTTAAGAAGTAAGGAGTAAACATAAAATCTGGAAACTTCATTTTTTCTTTATAATTCTTGGTACACATTTTAATTACTTAATCAAAGAAAGACTAAGTCACAAGTGTTTGTTACGTTTGTGTGTTACAATAAATTACACTGCTTGTGACTCTTTGCATTTCTGACACTGACATTTATGATACGTGCTGTGTGAAAAGCTGCAAATTGAAATCTTGTTTTTAGTCATTCTTAAATCACAGTTTCAGTCATGCAAACCCTGGCACCATCCTTGACAATATGTTCTTAACCCACTCATGGCTTTGATATATTTAGTTTATACTTTATTCCTGCTTACGTCTGACGATTTTTTGTTAACGGTTAGGGAAGGCCTTATTTAACGAAGGGGTTAGTGGACGTCGCTTCTAACCCATCACCACCAGACTTCTTTCTTAAGGTGAAGGAAGTAGGCGAAAGAAAATAGCAACACGCCATCATACTGAAAGGATCGAAATTAAGCCTGACCACTGAGCAAGGACCGTAAAGTCTGTGAGGTCTGTATATCTACGTAATTCTCCTCTCTCTCTCTCTCTCTCTGTCTCTCTCGTCCCCTTAACAGGTGTAGTGCGGTCTGTTTTCCCGGGTAAATATGCAGTTTCACCCCCACACTCACCCTCTCTCACTTTTTCTCGCTTTCACCTTTTTTTTCGATTTTCCTTTCCTTTTCTTTTACCAATACCTCTCCTCCCCTTTCCTTCTCTCTGTCCGACCCTTTAGCTGCCACTCTCAATTTTTCTTCTTCCCCCTTCTCTCTCTCTCTCTCTCTCTCTCTCTCTCTCTCTCTCTCAGGAAAAAGTAGAAAGAAACGTACAAATTGGAGTAATTTACCTCGCTTTCATATTTTCTCCACAGTTTTCGAGTGAAATTGGAGGACAGGAAGAGGAGGGAGGAGGGGAGGGAAAGGGAGGGAGGGAGGGAGAGTTGGAGGAAGAAAGGAGAAAAGGAGGCAATACTGGAGAGGAGGAGGAGGAAGACTAATGAGGGAGTGAAGGAGTAAGATGGATGAGCGAGGGAGACGGGGAGGGGTAGCGCCGGCAGGAAAATGTGAGAAGGACCATCACGCTGTACAGATGAGCATTTCAGAGGACAGGATGAATGAAAATATATTCTTCACTGTCATTTTCGGCTGTGGAAGAGTAACGTAGGAATAAATGAACACTATTGTGCTTTTGTTTTTTATTTTGTGTTGTGGGTGAGAGATGAGGAGATTTTTGTGTTAATTGGGTGTGAGTGCGTTTAGGTGAGGTTTAAAAGTTAGTGCTTACTCCAGTTTTTTTTATTTTAATCTAACACTGGATTACAGTTTACCCCGTGCACCTTTGTATATATTTTTATTTTACCCGCATACTGCAGTTGTTGGCCTGTAATGGTTTCAGTCTTTTTGTTTTACCTGTGTGTGTGTGTGTGTGTGTGTGTGTGTGTGTGTGTGTGTGTGAATTAAATCCCCTTAGACCCCCCTGTAGTCTGCACTGTAAGTTAGAAATAACCAGTTTGAAAAATATTCTCAATGCTGGTATCTCAGTTCTGGTGTCATTTTAATCACCCTTCACGATACCCTTTCTAGTTTCTGCACAGTACTTCAGATAAGGTGCATTGTAGCCCACCAGATGAGGGTAATATTGCCTGATTGCAAATATTGTACTTATGGATCCACTTATGTTGCTTATGTACTGCAACCTGTGCACTCTCTGCTTCGTTTTATATCATACAGTATTTGTTATTTCTGTGGTCCCCCATCTTCTTGCTGATTATTGAGTTCCATGGCGTACATAACATAGTAAATTGTTCTTGGAAGAGTATAGTCGCCTGTTATAACCTTCCATATTGACAGCAAGGTTGGATGGTTCACTATGCAAGCCCTTGGTGGTGTAGTTACTCAAAACCGCGAAATGACCCCAGAATTGAACCTTACGACGCTCCATTTTTGGCATTCATCCCACCTAATAATTATCTCTTTACAGCGATAATTTGTACGAGATCTGTAAACCAGTGATTGATCCGCCTGAGCACATTTCCACTCAGATGATGGGGTTCAAGTTCTTTTCCTTTCTTTCTTTTTTTTTCTTGAGCGGGGGTGGATTTTCGAACATTGTCTGGAAAGTATGGTAGATATCGGTGGAGTTTATTAATTCGTGAATAAAAAAGTCTCTGGGAAAATTCTAGAGTAGCAATGTCTGAGCGAATGCTTTGGAATCCATGCCGTGATTGTTATTATTATTATTATTATTATTTATTATCATCATCATCATCATCATCAATCATCATCACCATTATTTTTGTTACAATTATTTTTATTATTATTATTATTATTATTATTAATATTATTATTAATTAGTATTATTATTTAAATGTTGAATTTACCTGGTTCTGATGACAGAGTGCAGGAGTTTACAAAAAGTGTTAAGTGGACGATAGTGACCAGGTCGTAATTTATCATTATTATTTTTTTTCAATAATTTCGTTACATTTGCATTTTGGACTCGTGAGGCACACTGTCAATTTCCTTCGCATGGCACAAGTTTTGCACTGGCTCCCAGCCTTTGGTTCTTTCTTTAAAAAAAAAAAAAAAACTTGAGTGACATATTGAAAAGATAGGCTAAAAGGTTTGATAATTCATTCTTGACCTCATCTAAAACTCTGGGAGACTTTTATGTAGTGTTGGTGTCGTGATCCCCAGTTTAATGAGTGCATAAATTACGGTTCTGCCACTAATCTTAATGGTGCTAATTATGTCGCCCTCTTTGATCATAAGCACGAGAGGAGCGAAGGGGATCATAATTATATTTGCTAGTATAAGTGCATCATCATCATCATCATCCAATCCTGCATCGCCCCATGAGGAGCGTAGGAGCCCGGGGCTAGGCAAGTTGGTCCTGACATTTAAGGTGAGAGTGACCAGCCTCACTCATCCCTGAGTGCCATTACGTGAGCAATCAACCCCAACCATCCCTTGGATATAAACCTTCTCCGGCTCAATCCGATTGGAGCACTGTAATTACTCACTAAACCACCAGGCGCCAAAACTTGGTTATATGGTTACCACCCAGCGTAGTAAATGGTTTCCTGGTGTACAGGAAACTATTTGGCTTGTCATTAAGTGTAGAGTCACCCACAGGCAGAAGGAAGAGGAAAGAATGAAGGAAAGGAAGACAGAAGTGGGAGTGTAAAGTCACCCGTAGGCAGAAGCATGAGGGAAGAATGAAGGAAAGAAAGACAGAAGAGGATGGAAGGAAAGAAGGATGGAGGAGAGGAAAGGGCAGACACCCGAGAGCAGCAATACATCGAGTGAGTGGATGGTGAGCGCCCCCACCTACCACAGATGCAGATAAATTATTCACATTTTAACTTTTTCACTTATGTTCACTAATGCCTGAACCTGGTGGTAGCACTCTCTCTCTCTCTCTCTCTCTCTCTCTCTCTCTCTCTCTCTCTCTCTCTCTCTCTCTCTCTCTCTCTCTCTCTCTCTCTCTCTCTCTCTCTCTCTCTCTCTCTCTCTCTCTCATCATCATCAGCCGTTTGAGTATCCACTGCAGGACCGGCCTATCCCGACCGAAGTCGGGACGATACAGCCAATGTATCTGTATCAAGTGGCTTTGGCTGTCTGGTAGAGATTGTATGTAGGGTGAGAAGTGCTTGTAAGTGTAATTGTAGTGTTGGAGTGGTTTTGGATGTGTGTGTAGTCTGTGAACCAAGTGTAATCGGCCCGCGCAAGCCGAGTGGGTGCAAGCATACTTGATAGTATGTGACACTGGTTCAACCACAGCATGCCTTATGTCCGCCAAAATAGTGCTTGCCCGGGTGAATACTCCCAAAGTTTATTACCCTGGCGGGGCGCGAACCCTGGTTCACCCATGTACGAAAACGCACACTGTACCACTGAGGCTCCATATAGATATATATATATATATATATATATATATATATATATATATATATATATATATATATATATATATATATATATGCAGATTGGGATGACAGTCATGTACAGTACATTACACAAGCGTCAGTACCCATATGGCGATTGGAGGACTTTGATCATGGGTTAAGTAACCCACTTTTTTTTTTTTTTTCTGGGAGGTAATTAGATCCCAAGGGTATCGGACTCTCTTCCCCCCCCCCCCCAGAAGAGAAAGTGAAACTCGGCTAAGACATGAATAAACCATGTGCGTACTGTCACGATCAAAAGTTGGGCGACACTTCCCTGGTGGCTGGGGAGATGGAGGGAGGTGCATGAAATACTTTGATGTGGCGGCAGTGTGACGCACGCAGAAAAGAATTTGACAAGGAAGGATATTCTCTGACGTTGGGCGAGGAATGACAAATAAGGAAGGCAGGACGCAATGCCGCGGGGGAATGTGGATGAACTTTTGCTGGTGTGATAGGCGGTCATGATGATGATGATGATGATGACGATGATGGTGATGCTTTTTTTTTATGTCGCAGGAGTTCTCACATCCGTTTACTGCGGTTTATTTTTATCCCATATAAGAATACTGATTTTTTTTTTCTTACATACTGACATTGAAAGGGTCTTCCGTTCGTGCAAATGGGTCCTTCAGTGTAGCATGTGTTAGGAGTGTAATGCTGTATGGCAGTGAGACCTAGGCTGAAGGAGGATATTCGTAGGCTCAAACGTACAGAGTTGATGATTAGATGGATGTGTAGTGCGTCCTTACATGACAGGCCTGTGAAGGAAAGGAATGCGAATAAAGAGCTGAGAGGAAGGGTGGGACTTGAATAAATTAATGTTGTGATAAGAAGGGATAGACTGAGATGGTTTTGGCTTGTGGAGAGTATGGAAGATGACAGTTGGGTGCGGTGGTGAACCTTGAAAGTAGGGCTGCGAGAGGCAGACCGAAAAAGACCTGTGACGAGGTCATAGAGTGTGACCTCAGGAATAAGGGACTGAATAGAGAGGTTGCTAGAGGTCGAGTAGCGTAGAGAGCCGCCAATAGGTGACCAAGGACGAGCATACAAGCGTGTTGGTTCCTTTATAAACGAACGAAATAAGGCTAGTGTATCAAGTTATGTATAGGGAGTTATGTTCTTTGCATCTAAGGAAAAGTAAACCAGAGTGTAATATTTGTACTTTTAATATTTAGACTCCTGTGGCTCACTCCAGTACAAATGAAATGGCGTTGCATTAACTGGAATACAATGCTAGAAGTGTCCCGACCAGGTAAGGATTAATGGCGACGGTATTAACTTTCAAGCTGTCATAACTCACTCAGCTGATTAAAATGGCCAAGCAGCAGCGAGAATGAGATAAAAAAATGACGTCTTTAGGTTAATAAACACCTAATACAGCACGCGTTCGTATATTATGGCTTCCAGTGTTGTGTGATCTGGGACGGCTCAGTTATTTGGTGTGAGGAGGGAAGATTTGTCGCTGCTTCATAAACTTACCAGTGATAGAGAGTTATTAATGATAGGAAACCGACTCACTTAAGCAAAATATACAGGTAAATAGATAAATAAACAGATTGGACTGAAGTAAGGCTGGCGTCATTATGCAAGAGACAGTGTAAAAACTGATAAATAAATCAAGATTATAGGCACTCCTCCACACAACCCTACCCAGATAAACACAGACAGACAGGCAGACACACATGACAAACAGAAAGGACATTTAATCTCGGCATAATGAGCACTGATTGGGCCTCTGACTCATTCAATCACACTTGTTCGTTATTCAGTCGTTTACTAAAATTCCTCATCGTCACTCACTGGCTGTCACATACTCCCACATAGACACACATGCTCTCTCTCTCTCTCTCTCTCTCTCTCTCTCTCTCTCTCTCTCTCTCTCTCTCTCTCTCTCTCTCTCCACCACAGGACATAAAACAGGCGGATGGGGGACTTTTCTATTTGTACAGGATACCAGGGACGCGGAAATTGAGTCCCCTGTGATGCTGACTTTTTTCACGCTTTTTGAGAGAGAGAGAGAGAGAGAGAGAGAGAGAGAGAGAGAGAGAGAGAGAGACGCAGCACTGACAGAAATGAGTGTAATTGGTCCCACACTTTTCTGTTTAATGACTTTTGTTTCACCTCGCTCACCTCACGTGTCAACACCAAAGGTTAGGTTCACCAATAATGCCTGTCTGTCTGCCTGTCTGTCTGCCTCAATCTTTCTCCCTCTTTCTTCGTTCTTTCTTACTCTTTCCTTCTCTTGCGTTGTCGCTTTCTTCCTCCCTCACTTATTCTTCCTCTCTTTTATCTGTGTCACTTTAATTTTCTCTGTCATTGGCGACTTTTTTTTCTTTTTTTTGTGCTAATTTTCCTGCTCACCTGTTTCGCTCCTCCCCCACTCTCCCTCCCCCTCCCCTCCCCCCTTCCCCTCCCCTCCCCTTCCCTTCCCTTCCCTTCCCCCTTTCCCCTCCCATTCCCCCCTTCCCCTCCCCTTCCCCCCTTCCCCTCCCCTCCCTCCTTCCCATCACCTCCCCTCCCATCCCTTCCCCTCCCCTCCCTCCTTCCCCTCCCCTCCCTTCTTCCCATCACCTCCCCTCCCATCCCTTCCCCTCCCCTCCCATCACCTCCCCTCCCCTCCCCTCACCTCACCTCACCTCCCTTCCCTCTCCCTTTCCCTCCCCTCACCTCTCATCCCCCTCCCTCCCCCTCCCCCTCCTCCTTCCCATTCCCCCTCCTCCTTCCCATTCCCCCTCCTCCTTCCCATTCCCCCTTCCTCCTTATCACTCCTCCTCCTCCTGCCCTTCCCCCTCCCTCTCCCTCAACCCCAGTCACCTTTCTTCCATACCTCCTTTCGCTCGTCACTCCTCCCTCCCCCCTCTCTCTCTCTCTTTTCTCGATAAATTGTGAAACCTGGCAGGAGGAGTTTTGGAAAGGGTATATGTGGTGCGTTGGTGGATCGTTCATTGTGGGAATGGTGTGGGGAGTTGTAGTATATGTGGTGCTTGGTCATATGGTGTGGGTTAGAGAGAGAGAGAGAGAGAGTGAGTGAGTTTGTATTTTACAAGGACAAGTAGTATCACAAAAGGTCTTTAGGCCCATACCGAGGTAGTACCATGGACGAAGTTGTCTGTCATATGCTCTTTCTTAGTAATGAAACAAAGATGTATCAAACTCTCCCCAGCCATCTTTCCGACCTGCCTTGCTGGCACGAGAAAGGAAATTCATCCAACCTGGGGGAAGATGTCAGGCAAGAGAACTTTACATAAAGGAGGAGGCGTTGAATATACCACTTAATTAAGGCTAACCAAACGTTGTCCAATCGTGTCAGCAACTCTTTTATCGAGGACCTGTCAGCTACCACAAGTGATAGCCGAATACAGTTCTTTGCAGTTCCTGTGTGTGTGTGTGTGTGTGTGTGTGTGTGTGTGTGTGTGTGTGTGTGTGTGTGTGTGTGCGTATATTTGTGTATATATATTTATATTTATTTATACTCATGATATGTATACAGTATATACTAGAGAGAGAGAGAGACAGAGACAGAGACAGAGAGAGAGACAGAGACAGACAGACAGACAGACAGACAGACAGACCCTGACTAGTTTAGAGATGAAAAAGACAGACATAGACAAAAACAAGAAAAAGAACGAGACAAGGTAGAAAACAAAGACAAATGGAAGAACAAAGTGACAGGTAGTGAGGGGGAAATGGAGCGAGACGGAGGAGGGGAGAGGCCTGGGAAGCACGAGACGAATGAAGCGTTAGTTAGAGTGAGAAAGTGAGTGGAAGAGACAAAGGACTGAATGGGAGAGAGAGAGAGAGAGGGAGAGAGAGAGAATGTGTGTGTGTGTGTGTGTGTGTGTGTGTGTGTGTGTGTGAGTAATTAAGTGTATTGATAGAGTTAATGCTACTAACATGAAGAACTGCCACGACATTCAGCCCTTATATCTGAGTGTCCATCCAACCCCCTCTTCAGTTTTATTAGGCTGCTGGACTGCTGCTCACGTGTACCTTATTATATATATATTTTTTTTTTACTGATGTCTTTACTGTTTTATGGTGGGATATGAGGTTTTGGGAAGAGTGAACTAGTAGGGTTTATATTTGTCAGGAGTTTGGAGGGAGGTGAAAAAAAATGACACACACACACACACACACACACACACACACACACACACACACACACACACACACACACACACACACACACACACACACACACACACACACACACACACACACACACACACACACACACACACACACACACACACACACACACACACACACACACACACACACACACACACACACACACACACACACACACACACACACACACACACACACACACACACACACACACACACACACACACACACACACACACACACACACGCCTATTAACGAAGTGTGCTCGTCTCGCTGGTGCTGTTAACGTAAGGGGCCTCACGTAAGTCCACCTCTTACGTCCGAGTGCTTCCCCCGCTCTGATGGGTTAATGGGGGTGAAGCGGCTCTTACTACTCTTGCTCTTTTTGATACATGCTTCACTACCAGCACGTCTCTGCCTTGTTTCACTCTTGTCAATGCTCTACTGGCGATTTTATTTGGGTTAGGAGTGTTTAGGTGGCAGAGGCTTTCGTAGCGGCTCATCTTTAGCGATTTATGCTGTCTCTCTCTCTCTCTCTCTCTCTCTCTCTCTCTCTCTCTCTCTCTCTCTCTCTCTCTCTCTCCTCGAAATTCCTATGATCCAGTTTTTGACTTGTTTGGGTTTTGATCTTGACCTTAACACTTTTCAATAAGCTGATGATTTTCGTTTTACTCCCGCCCCTCACAAGACGTATTTTTCGGATCAGGAGGCACTTTAGGAATTAGAGGTATTAGGTAGAAAATTTCCTTCACCTTTTGCAGTAGGAGAGACCATTCCTAATTCGAATAAAATCACTTGATAATGCCAAGAAAACGTAGTATAATAGGTCATCTCTTTTTTTTTTTTTAATTATAATAATTCACCAAAGTCTGTGTTAGGTTAAGTTACGTTAGATAAGATGATGTTATTCTGCTAGAGTTAGGTTAGGTTACGATAGGGTAAGGTAAGGTTAGTCTTATCAAAAGTTCTGGTAGGTTAGGCTTGTCTCTTAGTTAGGTTTCGTTAAGGTAGGGTAGGTTAGGGTTAAGCAAAATTAGAGGGATCGACTTGGGAAGAGAAAGCTTAATGCGCAGTGCAGAAATGTCTGAGAGGAGGGAAATATGAAACCCGAATATTTTACATTTTGCGTGTGGAGGCTGGGGTTGCAGTCCCAGGACGTGTTGGGCATATAAAATTGATGCCGGCAGCGTGTTGTGTCTGATGTCTAAATTAGATTCCCGCACCTGTCTATTGATGCTGGCGACACTTACAGACGGACGCACACAATCCTAACCAACACAACGCATCAATTATCACTTGCACTGCTTTCACTATTAATAACCCTTCTTGATTTGTACCTGGCCAGCATGGAGGAGAGTAAATTCTACCCATCACTGTCCCTCAGGGTGAAGGTCTGATCCCGCAGTTTCCCTCGAACGGAGTAATACAGACACAGACACAGACGCAGGGGTGAGGACTTGCAATTGGAGTGGCTAATGTTAACCTTTTCGGTGCCACAGACAGAATGAAACATTTAATTCTGGGGTCTTATTCTGAGCATTAAAACACATTCGCTACCAGGACGTGTTTCATATTGTATTCTTGCCGTCACCAGAGGGTATTTTTCAGTATAGGAGAGAGACTTTGAACTCAAGCAGCGTTTTAATGTAGCCTTCACAAGCCTCTTCACCACGACAGTAGAATTGATTCCCAACTAAAATACACTGGTTTGGTGGTAGCCATATCGCCGTAAAAGCCGAAATTTGTGTTGTATATATATATATATACACATATACCTATCTATCTGTCTGTCTATCTTAGTCTCTCTATCTGTTTATCTATCTATCTATTAATTTTCCTACTTCCAAACGGCAATCTTACTTTGAGGGAAAAAGGTTTCAAAGTCTATTTAACGCCTTCACAGCCTGATTTCTCTCCCAAGGGTGGCTAAAAAATCGCCTGAAGGTAACCTAATGAAAGCGAAATACATCATCAGACTGAGGTTGTTAATATGATCCTATATTATGGCAGCGATCCCACTTGAGATTAGGAAACATTCAACACCTTGGCGGCGAATGGAGAGACTCAGTGCCCGATGGTGAATAATGAAGGACCCAGGCTAGACAGAGGGAGAGAGAGAGAGAGAGAGAGTTACAAGTAGTGCCTCAGAAGGGTGTTACGATCCACAGTGAGGAAAAACTGTGAATGAAATTGCCAGATACCCGCCGCTACAATAATAATAAAGAGAAACATGGAGTACAGATGAAGTCCCTCCCACTCATCTCCCGACCCACAGCATAGACAGAAAAAGGAAGAGCGCCTAACCTGGGGGAAAATGGTCGATCTAGGAACTTTATAGGACAGGAGGACACATTTAATCTTCTAACTCAGGCCTATCAAAGCTGGATCAAATTGCCTTGCTCCGACCTGCTCTATCAGTGAAATTATGGATGTGATGATAGCTGATTCCAGGTTCTGCCTATCTTGCACGTGAAGTAATTACCTGGTTAATCAAGGTGGAACTACTACAGGGTCCCATTCACGATTCCTCCGTGGGTCGATATTTGATCTGAATATGTTGATACGCATAGTACTAGACCAACGGACACACACACACACACACACACACACACACACACACACACACACACACACACACACACACACACACACACGCGCACACACACACACGCGCACACACACACACGCGCACACACACACACGCGCACACACACACACGCGCACACACACACACGCGCACACACACACACGCGCACACACACACACGCGCACACACACACACGCGCACACACACACACGCGCACACACACACACGCGCACACACACACACGCGCACACACACACACACGCGCACACACACACACGCGCACACACACACACGCGCACACACACACACACACACACACACACACACACACACGCACGCACACACACACGCACGCACGCACACACGCACGCACGCACACACACACGCACGCACACACACACGCACGCACACACACACGCACGCACACACACACGCACGCACACACACACACACACACACACACACACACACACACACACACACACACACACACACACACACACACACACACACACACACACACACACACTCACTCACTCGGTGTTGGCTGTGAGGCAGTCTGGGATCCTACTGTGTCCACATGTAGGCATTTTACTGCTCTCTGGCTGTCATGGTGCCAGCCTCGTGTCAGTGGCTTCCACACCTGGGAAAGGTGTAGCGTGCGGCCTCATTCTTACACCTGACGTTTGTCTGCGAATCTTTTCACGCACTTGAGGTGGCCTACCTCCATCTCTTAGAATCTGCTTATTTTATTTATTTATTTTTGTGTGTGTGTTTCCCGACTCTGGGTAGTATTCGCATGTGCCACACACCTTTATCACATCATCGGCATTAATGCCCACCGTCCATATTGAGTATAGAGATTTTATGACACGACGGCAGTTCGTGACGATAATCAATTATGTCACTTTTAAAAAATATGCTTTGTGGGATGGAGGTCATTACTGGGTAATAACTTTTTCTGTACAAAGCTTTGTCAGTTTACTTTGTCAGTATTTAATGAAGCTCAGTAGAATGATACGTTGTTACTCATTAAAGACCTTCTACTAACAAGGTGTGTGTGTGTGTGTGTGTGTGTGTGTGTGCGTTTTTTTTATTTACATTTTTACAAAATTTGTTGGAATTATCTTCTGTATAATGATCACAAGTCTCCTAACGAGATTCAAATAATTGTAGGAGTACTGTCTCCTTGCTCAGGCAGCGATCGAGCCCACGTTCTTCCAGACAGATCACTTCTAATGTCCCGGATGTTCGTGAATTCCACCTCAGTTGATGCTTCCCAGTGGTTCATCCCAGGATCGTATTTATAGAGGATCGTAACCAATTTACAGGATAATAAAGTCTTTTTTAAAAACCAGGCGTTATCACATCGTTTTTTACTTGTTTAATAACTTTAAATTGTCAGTGATTTGTTTGGTAGATGCAAGAATGAAGGCAAATGCATCAAACCAAGCAGCCTTAAACACCGCAACGGCTTACGTGAGTTTATATATACCTTCCCTGATCAGCGCGTTCAGCAGGCGGCATGGAATGGATATCAGCAAACGGTACCCGAAAAAAAAAAAAAAAGGAAAAGAAAGAGAAGAAAAAGAAATCCTAGAACTATAGACGATATTGGCAGCAGCCCGAGGACACTTCCGCCCTACTTTGTATTGTCCGTCTGCCTGACCACAGAAGATGCTGGCGGCGGCGGCGGCGGCGGTGGTGGTGGTGGTGGTGGTGGTAGGAGGGGGAGGGGAGAGCAGTGAGACCAAGGGGCTAACCTGCACCCCTTGTGTCCAGTGACGTATTTTATTTCCAATTCTCGCTACCACCAGAAGACTTTCCCCTCTTCTTCGGCTGGATCTCTAGAAGGGGTTAGTTAGCGCTGTATCTACCTGCGTCGGTGCCAGAATTCTCTCCAAATCTCACTGATCTTGTCAGGTGATAGTAAGATTGAAATTGAAAGTACGTAATGGGATTGAAGGGGTTAAGATGCTGAACATAGCGGTCAGGATGAAATATTAACTTGTGTCGCATTATTCCTGTTCATGTAGTAACGATAGGATGTTCAGTTAGATGAAAGCTCGCCTTAATACTTCACTTCCTCTCCACGCCTTCCTCTACTGGCTACTATTCCTAAGCTGAGAGAGGCTTGGTATGTACCGGTATGTCTGTGCAGGGATGATTGTTTTCCATGCGATGCAATATGGAGGGAAGCGGGTGTTGAAGTGTGACGCTGGCCCGTATTCTCGTCAGTTAAGGAGGCTCCCTAGCACCTCTTCCCCAGCGATTTATTTTCCAAACTACCCATTAATACCCCCTTTTCATGCTTACATATATATTTTTAAGTAGACCTCTATTGCATGAATAGCGTACACGAGAATAACCGCGATAGACAGTAAGCAAACTTTTTTTTTCCCCCTAACCATGCATATCATTAGGTGAATGGATTACGTTTTATTATACAAGTTTAAGACGTGTTTTGCTGGTGTTGAGGGGCAGCTGGTTAGAAGGGCCGAGGCTAACCACTTCCTGCCACCGGAGGATTGGTAGTTATCGGAGCCGTAGTGTTAATGATAAGAGATTTCGTAGCATTTTTTCCTTGGCGATTTATTATGCACATTAGTTCTCGATACACGTTATTAATATCGTTTCAGCATCGGCACAGTTTGTATCAGCAACATAGCGCGATGATAAGGTGTAATATACAAAATAAATCGTTTAGGAAGAGGTGTTACGAGATGTAGTGCACCTTCCCTCAAGCTTTCACCTGTCCCACCTGTTTCTCATGAGTTTTGTCTCTCTCTTGCTTTATTTATTTTTATTCATCCGTCCGCCCATCATCCAGTCCTTTATTGATCCATAAGAAGTGTAGTTATTTTAGGCGAGAGTGACCAGTCGTTTTTTCCTGAGCGGTATTGTGTGGGAAGCAAACACCAACACCCCTAAGACTGACACTTTTATGAGCTACATACTTTTGGAGCGCCTCAGCCCACTAGACCACGAAGCGTAAGTTTGTTAATTACACGGTTACCACGGAGAGTAGTAAACAGTCTCCTTGGTTACTGGAGATTAATTAAATGTTTCTTGAATGTAGAGTCATCCGAAGGTAGAACACACACTCTCTCTCTCTCTCTCTCTCTCTCTCAGGTGAGTAGAGGGAATCTCAGGTGTGCCAATTAGGCCCGGTAGGTCTCTTACTTCACTTCCTTCACTCTGCTGCCTTCATTCTTCATTCACATCTTTCATTTCTTTCACTCCATCTACTTTTCTTTCAGTCATCTTTCCCTCACTTCCTTCATTTTTTTCATTCATTCTTTCACCTCATTCACTCTTCTTTCACACTTCCTCAGCTTCATTCTTAAAAATTTTCTCTCACGCTTTCTCTTTCCATCACTTTTTTCACGTCTTCATTCTTCTTTCATTTCATTCACGCTCTTTCATTTTTCCTTCACTTCTTTCATTCCTTTCAATTCTTTCCCTCTTTCTTCATTATTCCTTCACATTTCCTTCGCATATCTCATTCCTTCACTCTCTTCATTCTTCACTATGTTCATTCCTACACTTCTTCCTTCAGTTTCTTTAGTATACATCACTCTGGCTCCATTTCTTTCACTTCTATCATTCCTTTTTTACACCTCCTTCATTCTTCCTTCACACGCCTTTTATTTACCCTGCATTCTTCCTGCATTCATCCTTCATTCTCTCCTCATTCTCCTCCTCCCTTCACTTCCCTCCCTTATCTTTCACGCCACTCTGCCTTTACTTCCTTGATTGTTGCTCCACTTCCTTCCTTTCCTTCACTTCCTTTAATTATTTTCACTTCTTTCACTTTCGTTTCCTTCTTCCTTCATTTCCTCCACTTCATTTCTTTCACTTCCTTCAGCTTTCCTCCTGTCACTTCGTTCTTCTCTCTCTCTCTCTCTCTCTCTCTCTCTCTCTCTAACGCGCAATTCCTCCTCAGCCGCTGTTGCCATGGTGAGAGAAAATAAAGTGAGAGAGAGTGAGGCAGGGTAGAAATGAAAGCAAACGGTGACTGAACGTTAAGTGTTGGGTGTCAGTGGAGAGAGAGAGAGAGAGAGAGAGAGAGAGAGAGAGAGAGAGAGACAGAGACAGAGACAGAAGGGGGGAGGAAGGAAAAATTGGGAGGGAAAGAGGAAAGGAGGGACAGAAAGTAAGAGTAGGAGACATTTGAAATGGGGAGGAGAGAGACAAGATGGAGGAAGGTGGGAAAGGGAGAGGGAGCGAAGGAGAGAAGGAAAGGGGGAGAGAGAGAGAGGGAAGGAGAGAAGGAAAGGGAGAGAGGGAAGGAGAGAAGGAGGGAAGGACAGGGAGAGCGGGAGGGGGGGGAAAGGCAGGTAATGAAGGTGTCACATAATATTGAATAAGATACGTAGACCACACAGTCCTTGGCGTCCTTAACGAAGAAAAACCACACTTATAACCCCTTCAGTACAACGACGTCTTTTCCGTTTCGTTCTTGCTATCTCCAGACGATTTTATTCAGCGCGGGGAGGGTTGGCGAACTGGAGGGGGTTACACAGGGCCTTCATTAACCCCTTCACTTGCAAGGTGCTCTCTTAGGCTGAGTAAAATCGTCTGGTAGCCATAAGAATAAATACAGATGACGTCCTACTGTTAAAAAGAACTGTACTCCTTTTACGCCAACCTGACCTAGAATTGACATCTCTCCATACTGACTGCTGGAGTTGTACCAATAGGTTAACACTAGGGAAACGATGCTAGTCACGAAGAAGTGTAATGGAGAGGATGTAGATTCGTAGTATTGCCTTATTTCTGTCACTGGGCTGCACGAAATGAGCTACAAAAAAGGGAACGAATATTTGGGCCAAGTTAAGGTGAAAGAACTGTAACATTCGTCGAATTTGTCTTATTTTAATACACTCTTGGTCGCATATTCTCTAGGGCTTGTAATGTCGGTTCAGGAAGCTCCCTAACACCTCTTCCTTAGCGACTTATTTCTGTACATGTGTGGTTATTATCCCCTTTTACGTTATTAATGCAGAGTAGGACGATGTTGGAAAGAATTATGTAACTCGGTAAGACACTGATTTCCGGTGAAGAAAATAAATTTCTTAGGAAAAGGTGTTAGGGAGCTTCCTCAACCGACAAGGGCATAGGGCTTTATTCCAGCTGAAGTAAGACGATTTTATTCATCTGATTTATAGGAACCAGAGATTAAGCACACACACACACACACACACACACACACACACACACACACACACACACACACACACGAGGATTTTCACACTTATCAATGCCTTCCCGCTCGTCCAAGTTACGTACCTCTAATCAACAACTTCCTTCAGGTGAGCCAAAGTCTGTGCGGTCAAAGGCTTCACAAGTTTTTCGATTAAATATAAGTTTCCGGGTTTCAATGACTTTAGTTAGAAAATTAGGATCAAAGGGATGAATTTTCCTCCTCTCTCTCTCTCTCTCTCTCTCTCTCTCTCTGAGGAAAAAAATACAGAAAAATAAATGTAAGAAATCTCTGATGGAACATAAATATTTAAATAAAAAGACGAGTCGCTAGTAATGAGAGTTAATGCATTTTTTTCCCCTCTCCGTTTCAAAGTGTACCCCGAAAGTTGAATCAAATGTCCTGGAGAA
Source organism: Coenobita brevimanus (assembly GCF_032717465.1). NCBI lineage: Eukaryota > Metazoa > Arthropoda > Malacostraca > Decapoda > Coenobitidae > Coenobita > Coenobita brevimanus. The sequence continues at coordinate 69,097,082 of NC_136959.1, read as the reverse complement.
ATCAAGAATTAATACCACATAACGCGGATCTGAATAATACTCCTTGGTATTAATGCAGATTGTGTCTTACCGCTCCGTTTCGATTAGTTCTTCCTAAGGTAAATAAAATTGCCTAAAGTTGAATACAATCGCCTAAAGCTGAATAAAGTCGCCTAAAGCTGAGTAAAGTCGCCTAAAGCTGAATAAAATCGCCTAAATCTGGATAAAGTAACCTGAAGCTGAGTAAAGTCGCCTGAAGTTGAATAAGTTCGCGAAAAGCTGAATAAAATCTAATGCTGAGGTCAGACATTTACCTTTCCCCGTGACATTGATCCTTGACTGATTTTTCTTAAAGCGAACTCACACCATTCTTGTCCTGCCCTCAACCTTTCTCCCAAGTTTGGTTTGAATTGGATGAAACCGTTTTAAGTTAATATTCCAAGGTCGGCGTTTAACCGAGTCCCGTGACTTTGACATTTGACCTGTTCTTCTTGAAAACAAAAATAGGTTTACTCATGAGCTGACTTTCAACCTTTCCCAAAAAGTTTAGTTTAAATGGGGTATGAAATAAGTTCCTTTGAAAACAACACACACACACACACACACACACACACACACACACACACACACACACACACACACACACACACACACACACACACACACACACACACACACACACACACACACACACACACACACACGTCGCCCAAGAGATGACACTCGCCTTCACTTCGCGACCGCGGGTGTAAAAATAGGTGACCTGAAAACATTTTGAACGCACAATACCTTGTCACTTCCGCGTATCATTTTTCTCCCTCGAGCTGTGAGAGTGAATAAGCTTGTTGTGCGGCAGTCATCATAAATCATTTTGTTTTGACGCATCTCACTCTCTCTCTCTCTCGTGATGACAGCGGAATGGACAAGCGTGCTATTTATCTCTTTGCAATTTTCAAACATTTAATATAATTTTGCCTGAAGCCGACAAAAATTTCACAGGGGTGACTATTGAACCTCTCACAAAAAAATTCTCGTCAGAGTTTCAAGAGAGAGAGAAAATAATTGAGTCTGACTTAAATTCACACTTCACTGAGTTGAGTGTGACTTAAATTTACCCTTTGCTGAATTGAGTGTGACCTAAATTAATCTCTTCTGATTTGAGTGGGACTTGAATATACCCTTGCGTAACACTCATGCTCCTGTGACCCACTTGTGCATTAGTTCTCACCTGACGCCACGCAGATCAGTTCATGGCCAGGTGTAGTTGGGCTGGAGGGTGAATCTGACTAGTAACCAAGGAGACGCATTCCCACCGCATGGCTAAGGCTCGCAGATGTTCAAGTTAAAAGGAGTGACCCAGTTCCATTAGATGAAAACACAGTAGCGTAGTTGCTACCGTGTGAGGATTAAAGGTATCGGTATTAACACTCTCGGGCTCCTAGGACTCACTTTCAGCTGAATGAAATCGCCTGGAGTTAACCTTGAAAAATCGTCTGGAGTTAACCCAGAAAAAATTGTCTGGAGATAACCTTGAAAAATATCGTCTGGAGCTGACCTTGAGAAATCGTCTGGAATTAACCTTGAAAAATCGTCTGGAATTAACCTTGAAAAATCGCCTGGAGTCAACTTTGAATAAAATTGCCTGGAGTTAACTGAAAAAATCGTCTGGAGTTAACTTCGAAAAAATCGTCTGGAGTTAACTATGAAAAAAAATCTGGAGTTAACTTCGATAAAATCGTCTGGAGTTAACTATGAAAAAAAAAGAATCGTCTGGCGTTAACTCCAAAAAAAATCATCTGGAGTTAACCTAGGAAAAATCGTCTAGAGTTGATCTTGAAGTCTGGGATGAGCTGGAATAAGATAGTTGTCCCTGTCAGGAGAGGGTTAATGTCCCTGTACTGACACTCCTGGGCTCAAGCGACACACTCGCAGCTGTATAAAATCGTCTGGCGTCAGCTGGGAGAGGATGCTAGAATTATCCCGAGCGTGTGAGAGCTGATTTGCCCTGGAGGCGAAGCTTTGAAAGGGATAAATTGTTTTTCATTCTCGCTGACTTTTCTCATAAGTTTCATATCCGGGAGAGGAAATGACCTGTTTGCCTCCCATTTCGCTCAGTGTCTCCTCATTTCCTCCTTGCTTTACCCTTTTCAGTCTAAGGACCTGCTTTTCGTTTAATTCTAGCCACCTCGGGACGGTTTTATTGGACTTAGAATTGAAGGGGTTGATGAAGGCTTGATGGAATTCCTGCAGGTGTAGAAAGCCCTACCTAAGATATTATAAGTTGTATGGAGATAGAACGAATAAGGAATAATTTGCTTCACGGAACTGAAAGGGTTAACACATACACCACGATGACCTTTTCAGTTTAATCAAGCCAGCACTCGACGATCAGAGTTAACTTCACATGGTTCTGTAGCTGTTTCTTCCTCCGATAAAGCTGCATTTTCCGCATAGGCTTTCGCCTCCAACTTTGTGTTGGACGACCCGGTGCTGTTCCTTCATCGTCTCTCCTTCTAACTTCTCATGGCTGCCATTAAAACTTCGTCAAATATGCACTTTCTGCCCTCACCGGCCTCACTATTAATAACGTGTGCGGTCCTGATGACGTCTCTTCTGTTTTTCTCAAGAACCGTGTTTCTGTGCTCACGCCCTGCCTAAATAATCCCTTACGCCTTTGTTTATCAACCTTCACTTTCTCCTTCCGGCGGAAGTTTGCTCTCATCCAGCTTGTTCTGAAGAAGTGTGACCGCCCCCAGCCCTGTATGTTACCCAGCTGCTTCATCTGTTGTATTCTAAGGTGTTTTAAACTGTCCTTAGCAGGAAGATTTCGAAGCATTTTTTTTTTTTTTAATAATCTTTTTGACTCAGTAACGGTTCTGTCAGGGATGCTCCACTGATGATCTTACATTCCTCTCGTGTTCCTGGTCATCGTTATTTTTTATTATTATTATTATTATTGTGAGGGGGAGGGTATCGGTGAAACCATTACTGTTGCGCTAGACATTTCAGAGCCCTACGATGAAGTACGAGTATGTACCCTTATGGTTTCTGTCCCCATTTCTATGCCTTCATCTAAGTTTCCCAGCTGGTATTATAACCGTGGCTGTAGACATCCGCTTTTGCTTTTATAAATCTATCATGGTTCAGCTTACTTCCTCCTATTCATCAGTGACCTTCTGACTTCTACATACAGTATTGCCCTGTCTTCTTTGCGATGATGACCCCCTTTAACTTCTCCAACCCGCTTCTCACAGCGTCCATCACAACAGTCACGGTATGATGCTTTGGCCTATTTCTTAATGGGGGCAAAAGGCACCTTGTTGCTTAGGAGTGCCGTATTCTGTTGGAGTTAGGAGACTTTCTGACACCTCGTCCTTTATAGATTCATGTTGCATTTTACTCGAGGACGCATTTTTCGTTATATGTTTATCGCCTTAGTGTTGTATTTATCCCTTCCATATTAGACGGGTTTAATGGAGACTTTCTCTTCCCTTGCCTGTGAGAGGTTATCCAGGGTTAAATAGAATCGTCTGCAAGTACAAGAATAAAAAAAAAATGCATCAAGGGAGTCAGGTGGTTGATCATGCAGTATAGTGGCATCAATTTGCTTTTTTTCTTGCCGACTCCAGATGATTTTATTCAGCTCTGGGGAGATGTACTGAAGAAGGTAGTTTTTGAGCCTTCCATTACAGGTGTCTCTGTTAATTGAATAGATTCGTGTGAAGTATTGCAAGGACGGGGAAAAGAATGGGCCACCAAACTGTAAGGGTTAATGTTGTCTCGTATTTCATTTGTCATTTTATTAACATTGAAGGAATAAAAGAAATTAAAAGAATAACACTCCCTCACCTCAAGGATTTTTTTTTTTTAACTACTTACCGACAAAAATTCAGTATGGGGGAGACCTCTTACTCTGATGGGATTACTGAAGCTTATATCTTTACCTAATCGTTCGAGAAGCCTCTAAAGCTGAAGAAAATCGTCTGGATCATCAAGATTAATATTTAAACGTCTTCAAGCTGGATTAGTCAACGCCCAATAATTATAAATAAACTATAATGTTTTTCTCTAACTTGGCCCCGATTTTCTTCCTTTTGCAGCTTATTTCACGTTGCTCAGTGGGAGATAAAGACACAGCTGCGGCTCCTCATCCTTTCCGCAACACTTCTTCGTGGCAAGCATCATGTTCTAGCGCTAAAATTTTATTACAGATCAGCACTGAAGATGGAGATATAGCAATTTTAGGCCAAGCTAGAGTAAAAAAAAAAGTATAAGCACGAGGTGTCATACAGGAGCCGCCGAAGCTGACGAGAAAACGACCCAAGGGATGAGGATGATAAAAAAAAACTCTAGATCAATTTCCCCTGAGTAACTGTGACTTTTTCTTTACAGGAAGGTTAAGCAGAGGGAAGTACAAGGTTTTCTCGTGCTTCTGCCTCTTCCTGGAAAGTAAATCTAAATTACCAGCCGTGCCAGGTTCCGGGTAGCTCTAGGATCGAATTTATCAGGGATCTCTTAGCCTCCTGTGACTTAATCTTAGCTTTATAAACTTGTCTGGCGTTAGCTGGAATAGAAGAGGAGTTGTCCCGACCATGCGAGGGATAATGGTGCGAGTTTTGACGTTGAGGCTTCATAACTTCGTCCGGCGCAAATGCAAAATACCTTAGGAGACCCGACCATCAGAATCTTAATCAGAAAAAAAATAAGTATATTAGTTTTTCGTACGATTTTTTGCTTTAATAATCACTCTAATTTGGCTGGGAAGTGTACTGGAAATGTTATGAGTGGAAACATGAATAACTAAGTAGCCATATACACAAATTATGCTCAAGAAGGTTTGTAAATATGGTTCCTGAAGTGGAGGTGAAGGAAGAGGTGAGGGGAGGAGAGAAATAGACAGGGAGGAGGGAGTAGAGGAAGAGAGGGGGGAAGGGGATACGGAAGAAGATGAAGGTGGGAGAGAGGAAAGTAGAGGAGGGAAGGAAAGAAAGTGGGAAAAGCGGAAGAAGAGAGTAGTGGAGGGGAAAGAAAGGGGAAGAGAAGGGAGAGTGTAGGTAAGGAGAGGAAAATGAGAGTGGGAGAGGAAGAAAGGAGGGGAGGAAAAAAGAGGGAGAAACCGGAGGAAATTAGGTTGTAAGGGAAGGGAGAGAGAGAGAGAGAGAGAGAGAGAGGGTTATTGTTAGAGGGAGAGGAGGGATGATTAAGGCCGGATTAATGAAAGGGAGAATGAGTGAGGGAGATGGGTGAGGCTGCAGACCGAGTGAGTGAACTATTCGTTTGCACAGACAGATCACACAAGGCTCTCGGTTCTTGTCAGGTGGTTTGGCCAGAACATAATAAGAAATCGTACATAAAAGTACTTGAGTAACAGAAGATGAGAAAACGGAAGCTGTCTTCCTATCCACTTCTCTGCTGAAAACAGTAATTCAAAGTTGTGTGTGTGTGTGTGTGTAACATTATGTATGTATGTGTATAATAAATGCTTGCATATAGCACACATACAGTATTTAAACCAAGTTGTCGTCCTTACAGGAACAAACAAATGTTTTGGAACTGTGATTATCTTTTGTTGACATAACCCTGACGTAAGACTGAACCTGTTGACCAAAGTTTGAGAGGAAGCAGCTGCTCAGGCACTGAAGACGGGAGTTTGTTTGCCATGTTTGTTGTTTCAGCTGATTGTGTGTAATTTTCGAATGGTTAAATGTTTCATAAATGCGTATATGTAACCGTTTCTGATAACACATACCAATATATCTGGTAAATATATTGGAAAGACTGTTATACATCATCAGTAAAAATGAATCCTTGCCATAAATGCTGAGATGTAAACAAGCTAGTGCCTTGATCATTGGTGGTAGTGTCATTCGGTGCTGCGGTCGCTTGTATTTATGTGTTCTATAGCCCAATTAGAAGTTTCTTAGACTGTTAGCCTTTTTAGTGTAAAAATCAGTACCTTAAGAAGCAGCCAACATCATTTCCAAGTCATACAAATGAGGTTTGTTCGTGGGCGATGATGATGATGCCAAGCAGTATGTTTGTGCGTTGAAAAGGAAAACTTAATTTTTGTTCATTATCATTTTTATTTTTTACAAAAAGAAAAAAATCTATTTTAGAATTTGAATATGCGTAAGCAGCTCTACAATCGTACAGATTTTTCTCCAGCATGTCAAATTAAAAGTGGTTACTTCTTTTTATTCATATATTTATTTACGTGACTGGCGGACGTCTATAAATAGCTGGTTAGTAGTGTTTACCATAAAGTAGCCAGACTGGGTGTATAATGTTCTACAATTGGCCGCATATATATATATATATATATATATATCATCATCAGCCGTTTGAATATCCACTGCAGGACCGGCCTATCCCGACCGAAGTCGAGACGATACAGCCAATGTATCTCTACCAAGTGGCTTAGGCTGTCTAGTAGAGATTGTATGTAGGGTGAGAAGTGCTTGTAAGTGTAATTGTAGTGGCTTTGGATGTGTGTGTAGTCTGTGAACCAAGTTTAATCGGCCCGCGCAAGCCGACTGGGTGCAAGCATACTTTACAGTAAGCGACACTGGTTCAACCACAGCACCCCTTGTGTCCGCCAATGCAGTACGCGGGCGGGTGAACACTCCCAAAGTTTATTACCTTGGCGGGGCGCGTACCCTGGCCCACGTGTACGAAACGCACACTTTACCACTGTACCACAGAGGCTCCATATATATATATATATATATATATATATATATATATATATATATATATATATATATATATATATATATATATATATACAGAAATCGGTGTGGCAGTGGACTGCTGGCATTATTAAAATCATAGGTAATGCCGCCACCATCGCGTTTATCACAAATACTGGCAGCAGCCGTGTGCCGAATGTCACACGCCGGTGTTTACCCCTGTGCACATTTTATTGCCTTGCCTGCCACATTTGACTCGGTGCTACTTCATTTTTCAAATAAGCAACACAAATGTAGCACATTTATCAGAGGATTTTCAACTTTTGGATCGAAAGGGGCTGACCGTAAAGTACCTATCTATCCATCTATGTATCTATCTATCAATCCATCCTCCTGTCTATCTGTTGTCTGTCTGTATGTCTATATCTATCTGTCTGTCTGTCTGTCTGTCTGTCTGTCTCTCTCTCTCTCTCTCTCTCTCTCTCTCTCTCTCTCCTCGCACGCACACACAAGTGAATAAAACCATCTAGGGTTATCATACATGAAATTATAGAGTACGCTAAGAAAGAACTAAATTATCTAGCAAATAATTAGATGATTTAGAGTGGAAGAAAACGATACGTTACATTTACTGTGGTCCAACCCAAGTTTTTCACTACTGGCATGGCGATTCCCTCAGTTTGTATTGTTATAACTTCTTAAACCTGAAATGTTAACACTCAGGCTTGTGTTACTCATTCTTAAATAAAATTGCTTGGCGTTAGCTGGAAAAACAGTAGTCCCGACCATGAAAGGGTTAGCAGTGATAGTATTAACACTCTAACTCCTCTTTCTCGCTGTTAACTGAGCCAAATCCCACGACGCTCCCCGTTGTAAAATCCTGTTGGTGTTCCCATCGTGGCAGAGTTAAAGCATTTCTGAGAGGCTTCATTCCTGTGATGCCGGAATCTGTGAGTAGGAGTCCAGGGCTTTGATAACCGCCGGCACGGGTTGTTCATAGCCAATTTATATATATTTACTTGTTGGATTTTCACTGAGTTTGATGAACCTGTCGTTTGCTGACACACACACACACACACACACACACACACACACACACACACACACACACACACACACACACACACACACACACAGGAGGGGGGGAAGGGAGGCTGGTTCATACCGGGTAGGTTAGGGCGCATACCATCCACTGACTTGATGAAGTGAGCTTTTAGGTGTCTTTACATTAACTGACAAACCAAGTGATTTCCTGTGACCCATGAAATTATTTACTACGTTGGGTGGTAACCATATTACCAAATGACGCCTAGTGGTCTGGTTGGTTAATACACTCCAACTGGATGAGGGACGTAAAGGTTAACATCCACAGCTGGGTTCGGTTTTATTGCTCACATAATGCCTCTCAGGGACGAGCGAGGCTGGTCACCTTCTCACCGAATGTCTGTTTGAGTATCCTAGCCCCGGGCCCCTAGACACGTGATGCAGTAAAAATGGATTGGGTGAGACAGACAGACATACAGACATCGACAGAGAGAGAAACGGAATGGTTTTGGTATTGAGATTGAGTGAGTTAGCGAGCGAGGGAAGGAGAGAGAGAGAGGCGGAGGAGAAAAGGGGGATGATTGAATGAGGAGGGGATTTTGACGTGGAGTAAGTGTGGGAGGAGATAAAAGGAAGCCAGAGAGAGAGAGAGAGAGAGAGAGAGAGAGAGAGAGAGAGAGAGAGAGAGAGAGAGAGAGAGAGAGAGCTAAAATAGAATATATAGTTGAAAATGAAATGCATGCACTTTCATTTTTGTTTGGTATTGTTGTTGATTAATTCACCATTTCACTGGATGTGTACAAAATGTCTGTCTGTCTGTCTATACAGCAGGTTATCTGCCTATCAAACTGTCTGTCTGTCAGTCTGTCTGCTGTCTCTCCATATATCTATGTACGGTATGTCTATAAATCTCTCTCTCTCTCTCTCTCTCTCTCTCTGCACTACTAGGTAAATGGTAGATATATACTTATTATTTATTCACATACCGGCGTGTATTATATGTGTATCTGTATAATTGTGAAGTGATAATGTTCGTATTAATTATGCACCGTGTACGACAAAAACAAAAGCATGTTCATTGTTCCCACAGCTCATTATCGCCAATAGGATTAGCCACAACACTGCCTCATTGCCCACAGTTTACCTCTGATCTCACAGACACAAATTGAGGCCACATGCATACGGTATCGTTATTGCCCGTTCATATTATTTTCCTGTTATAAAATGTTCTTCCTGTTCGCAGTTTTACGTTCATCAGTCTTCGTCTCCATATTTCTGCATTAATTAATATTTTTTTCTTACTGTTTCATTCCTTTAATCATCCTATTTCTCCTCTCATTACCTCGTCTTCATGCTGCATTGATGTATACTTTAATCCCTCTACTTCTAAATCCACTCATCTTTATCTCCATACATCTATATTATCTAGTACTTATCGCCATACTCCTCCATCCCACCCCAGACCACAAGGTAAAGGAAGTAGCGGATATGAAGGTATTGCGTTGAGGCTATTCTCCATTTTGTACTATTTCCTGTATTGGGCTGGGTAATTTCCTTTTGTGAATATCGTACTCGACTATAAAGTAAATCCAGTCAGGGAAGGTGTGTGTGTGTGTGTGTGTGTGTGTGTGTGTGTGTGTGTGTGTGTGTGTGTGTGTGTGTGTGTGTGGACGAAACCAGAAAGAGGTTAACTTTGGAGAATCTAGGGCAATATTCTCAGACCTCACTTTCACTGTAAATTCTCTCTCTCTCTCTCTCTCTCTCTCTCTCTCTCTCTCTCTCTCTCTCTCTCTCTCTCTCTCAAGTAATTATAATTTTGCGAGCATTAATTACGATGTCAATAATTTTTACTTCCTCCTACCTCTCTCGTGCTTTAGCTTACACACACACACACACACACACACACACACACACACACACACACACACACACACACACACACACACACACACACACACACACACACACACACACACACACACACACACACACACACACACACACACACACACACACACACACACACACACACACACACACACACACACACACACACACACACACACACACACACACACACACACACACACACACACACACACACACACACACACACACACACACACACACACACACACACACACACACACACACACACGTGCGCTAAGAATCACACACATGCACATACACAATATGCGCACTCAGACGCATACATTAACCCACAAATTCACAGTAACTTTATACAGCAGCTGATGAAATAAATCCTGGCAGTATTGTCCCAAACGATACAGACAGAGACAGCCTAGAACAGGATTATATTTAACGTTATTTATTTGTTAGCGCTGTGGAGATATCATTAACTCCTTCAGTCCTGGTGGTAGGTGGGGGTGTCCATCGTCCACTCACGATCTAGTACTGCCTTCAGACGACTCTACACCAACGAACCTGATGGTTTCCTGTAACCAAGGAACCATTTACTGCGCTGTGTGGTAACCATATAGCCAAATATCGGGGTGACGAGAAGCCTGCATGGTGCCCCGATGGAGTGACACAAAACCGGTGGTTATCCAGGAACCAAGCCTCCACACCCTTCCCCGAGCATCGCTGTGACTCTGTCTGTCGCAAGGGACATTGGTCGCCGGGGCAACCCTGCAGGGGCGATTGCTTGCCTGCGGTTGATAGGTCTGCTTCGCGAGACACACCGAGGTTGCACTACTACTACTACTACAGCTACCACCACCACTACTACTACTACAACAACAACTACAACCCTTTTGGTTTAGCTACCTATTATAAACTACTTTTGCCATTGCCGGACATACTCATAGCATTCACGAACCCCGTTGCTACATGAGACCTCACCCCAATTCAACAATATTGTCTGGAACTAACAAGACTATAATACACGATACGCCACTGGATGGAAAGGATTAGTCGCTTCACTATAGTAACAGCATCACTACGTCAGTCTTGACCCTTTAAGACTATTATATATATAGGAGAGATTTTGGCGTGGAGAGGTTTTATGCAGCCTTCGTAAATCCCTTCAAAAAATAGAATAAAAATAACCTCCACTGCCTGATCTCGGGTTTATATTGATGTCGGATTCTACGAACTAGCAATATCCGTATTAAAAACAAAAATGAAATGCTAGGACATGGATCAAACACACCCCCTGCGTCAAAAATCTGGAAGCGCCATTTACACCTGAGTTAAAGTGTCCCAGGAGTGTTAGTGGAGCAGATATATAGCAGAGAGAACCCTGGGTATCACTGACTAAACGCCTTCCTTTAGGAGTTATGATAATGCTTTACCTTGAATATGATGAGGGATGGGTTGACGCATGGATGAGTTAATGGGTGATTGTGATGGGTTGATGGATGGATGGGTTAATGGATGGTTGTGATGGGTTGATGGATGATTGGGTTAATGGATGTGATTGTGATGAGCTGATGGATGGGTGGGTTGGTGGATGATTGTGATGGGCTAATGGATGGATGGATGGTTTAATAGATGATTGTGATGGGTTGATGGACAGATAGATATGTTGATGGATGGACTGATGAATTGATGAAAAGGTGGATGGATGGATGGGTTGATGACAAGATTGTGTGATTGACCGATACTTTCAAGAACATGCCACATCAGGACCTAGAAACAGCTGCAATAACAAGCATTCTATCAATAATTTTGCCTGTATGTTATGTGGAGGTAGTTTGGGGCACTTAACATTTCTCTTCCTGATTGCAGTATTGTGCGAATTAATTGTTATGCCTCGGACGAAATACTTAAGCATGATCTATGGAAGTGTTTTTGAGCCATGCTGTTTGACACTTATTGTAGAAATGTTAGATTTTTTAAGTGTGCTTCCAGTTAAATAAAGTTACAGTGATTTACAATTCTTCTTTCTCTCTTTCCAGGTACGCCCAATAATATTTTAGAAGCCAAGAAAAATTATAAACACAGAGTTAATACGACGACGACTGGGTGAGTGGTACGTGTATTACAGTTATTATTTTCTATTAATTAATATCATTTTCATTGGTGATAATTACTGCCTTCTTCCTTTCCAACAAAATTTCCTCGAATGTTTTCAGTTTTGCTTCTACCTATTTCCCTGTACGGCAAATTATAACATGCTCTGGGGGATGCGAGAGAGCCATCTGCATTTCTGTTCGGTTTTTAGACATATTTAGAGAGTAAGTCTTTCTGCCCTAGTTAGGAGAGTGTGGTCTGTCTATAACTAAATCTCTCTCTCTCTCTCTCTCTCTCTCTCTCTCTCTCTCTCTCTCTCTCTCTCTCCCCCCACGACCCCAGACCGACTTGTTATCCAATAATGAACAAAATTTCTGATAATAAAGTTCAGTTTTCCCATTTATCTCTCCATCGATTTATTTGGTGGAAGAGAGTTTGACTATTGGACCAGAAATAAAAGATGATTTTTCTTTTTTTGTTCGCCCCCCCCTTCTCTCTCTCTCTCTCTCTCTCTCTCTCTCTCTCTCTTTCTCTCTCTCTCTCTCTCTCGTAATTCCAATCAAACCGGACAACAGAAGCTTATTCTTTTTTTTTTTTTTACTTCAAGATTATTAAAAATTCTTCAGCACTTTTAGCGCTCGGTTTAATCACATCTGGCATCGTGTCTTGTTGGCTAGATAGATGGACATAGATAGATAGATGGATGGATGGATGATTTGGTGAATGATGGTGAACTGATTACTGGATGGTTGGATGGATGTAAGGAGGGGTTAATGGGTGGGTTAATGGATGGATGGGTAGATAGATAGATGGATGGATGGATGGATGGATGGGTTGATGGGTGAATGGATGGATGGGTTGATGGATGGATGGATGGATGAGTTAATGGATAGATGGATGGGTAGATAGATGGATGGATGGAAATGATTGAATGTGCATATAAAGGAAAGAAGGAGAAAGGAAGAATAACTGAATAAAAGAAGAAAGGAAAAAGGCTTACCAGTGGGTAGTCTCTCTCTCTCTCTCTCTCTCTCTCTCTCTCTCTTTCTCTCTCTCTCTCTCTCTCTCTCTCTCTCTCTCTCTCGAAGTCTTTGAAGTCCACACACCAGCCACTGTTGGGACCTAGGGACATTCCAGGGACTTTTAGGGGAAATTCTTGACTTGCCAGGGACATCTTGGGGATTCTGGGGAATTTTGGGGATTTCTAGGGAACTTTTTATGGACATTTCTAGGCATGTTTTAGGACACTGGCGGACTGTGGGATTTTATTACTATTATTATTATTGCTAGTAGTAGTAGTAGTAGTAGTCATATAGATAAACAGATCAATAAATAAAACACAACTGAAGTGAAGGAGGTGAAGGCAGTGTGTCCAGGCATCTCGAAGGGAACCTATCTTGATATTGGTCTTTCGCTTTCATCAAGTTTTCGGGGAAGGGACAAGTTTTACAGACTCTCACCCTTGGCTACTGTATTTTATTGTGTCGTAAAAATTATGGGGACTTCTGGTGATTTGGGGGACACTGTTGAGGACTTGTGGGGACTTCTTGAGGACTTGTGGGGACATTTTGGGGATATTCTGGGGATATTTTGGGGTTTCCTGTGACATTTTGGGGATTCTGGGGATATTTTGGGGATACTGGGGATATTTTGGGGATACTGGGGACATTTGGGGATATTCTGGGGACTTTGTGGATTTTCTGGGGACATTTGGGGATATTCTGGGGACATTTGGGGATATTCTGGGGACATTTGGGGGATATTCTGGGGACGTTGTGGGGATATTCTGGGAACATTCTTAGGACAGTCTTGGGATATTCTTGGGACATTGGGATATGCTAGGAGGAAGATTCAGGGGGATGTTTAGGGAAATTCTGGCGACATTGGGGGGACTTTTGCGCATACCGTGGAGATCCGGGGCACATTGTGGGGACCTGCGTATTCCCTGGGGAGGTTTTGAAGCGGGATTGGGGACTAGTGGGATTTGGAGGGAAGGAGGGAAAAAGGAAAGGAGAGAAAGGGGGAGGCCTGGAGGAAGGACAACAGACTAGGCGGGAGGGAGGGAGGGAGGGAAGGAAGGAAGAAGGGAAAGCAGGAGGAAGAGGGAGAGATTTAAAGGGAGGGAGGAAGGCCAAGGAAAAGGCAGGGAGGGAGGAAGGAGGTCTTGGAAGGAGAGAGAGAGAGAGAGAGAGAGAGAGAGAGAGAGAGAGAGCGCACTAACAACCAACAGACGACACAGGCTATGAAATTGAGCCAATATGATGATGGCCTTAGCGTTGTTAATGGTCTCTCTCTCTCTCTCTCTCTCTCTCTCTCTCTCTCTCTCTCTCTCTACACGCAGACAGAGTGACGTACGGACAAGAAAATAACCTCTACATACGATGACTATAGAAATCAATAACAGGCTTTCTTCAACAACAACAACACCCTTCTTCATTTCGTGTGGTTCAACCCCGGAAATCGCGGGACTGTTTTCGTGTACTCTCACCAGATTAAATCACGTCATCCTTCTGTCAATACCAGCCTCCTCCCTAATTTTGTATCTCGAGCCATCCCTCCTATTGGTTTTTCTACCTCGCTGAACGGAGGAAGGGAGTGGTAGACTGAGAGAAGAAGGTAGACAGACTCAGATAGATAAATACAGACAGAAACAGATTGAGACATAGGTAGGTAGGTAGAAATTTCAAGTTCACCTTCTCATGGTCGGCACAGCTCTACTATTTTCATCCCGCTTACATCAAACGACTTCATTCATCTGAGAGTGAGTCACAGGAGCCTTTGTGTCAATGCTGTTACCATTACCCCTCTCACGGCCAGAGCAACTCTTACTTTTCAATTCCAGATCACAGCAGACGATATAATTCATCCCAGAGCGAGTTATGGAAGCCTGAGAGTGTTAATATTCAACAGCATTTGTACAGCATTATTTTATTATTATTTTTTTTCAAGGAAGATTATAGCCTCTCCAGCCGTCTTCAAAGTTTCCAGGTATGATTCACTTTACCTTGAAGGGGAATTTCGTCCATTTGCAGCTTATTTCCCGTGACTCAGTGGCGGAGTAAGACAGTGCTACGGTTGTCCGTGGTTTCCGTAGCGCTTCTTCGTGACCGGCACCGTATTTCAAGGTTAATCTAGTGTTTAAACTCGGCATTCAGTATGGGAAGGTGGCAGTTTTGCGCCTACTTAAGTTGAATAGAGTATACTTAGGAGGGTCTCAGTGTTGTTCAGTTTGGAGACAGTGTACCGTACTAGAGAGAGAGAGAGAGAGAGAGAGAGAGAGAGAGAGAGAGAGAGAGAGAGAGAGAGAGAGAGAGAAAGAGAGAGAGAGAGACTTTTAAGTTACGTGTGCGCCTCCGGTTATGTCCTGGAAGAAGTACGTGAACAGAATATATATATAAGTATCTTCGAGTCATATTCTTTACCTCTGATTCCCTCTTTATATTATCCCACTGCTCTTAGCTCTTGATACATTGACGGTGTAGTTCCAGCAATGAAATAAGCTAAACGAAGTGGTATGACAGGTATTACGGATGTTATTTCTCTACTTGTTTGACGTTCAGTGCTACTTTCTATCATTCCTGTAAAATTCTCCAGACATTGTTGACATGGAAGGTGTTGCTTCTCCCCATTTTCCTGCACGCCTGATGGTAAGAGTGTCTGGACGGTGAGAGAGAGAGAGAGTCCTTTGCCTTGCTATCTTAAATGGTTATAATTAGAGTAAAAGGCAGCTCATTAACCTTCTCCCTAACCCCTCCAGTCCTGGGATGTGTTGTTCTATTTCATTCTTAATATTTCCAGACGATTTGATTCAGCTTAAGAGAGAGCTGCTGTACCGGAGGGGTTTTTGAAGGCTTTGTAACCTTTCCAGTCCCAAAGTCTCTCCCAGGCTGAATAAAATCGTCTGGAAGTCTCAAGAATAAATTGGAAAAGACGTCAAGGGATTCAGGGGAGCAAAATCGTCTGAAGGCAGCAGTAATAGGGAATAAAAATCGCTTTGGTACTGAAGGGGTGATAAAGTCAGACCGCCTAACAAGGGTCGTAGGGTGTGTTTGGTTTGTGTGCTTATGTAACTCTCTCTCTCTCTCTCTCTCTCTCTCTCTCTCACACACACACACACACACACACACACACACACACACACACACACACACACACACACACACACTAGCATGAAAACTCTGTCCTATGTAACGTGACTAACTCCATTTCCCTTCTCTCAATGTCGCACTTCCTTTACCTCCCCCCCATCTCTTTATCTGTCTATCTGTCTGTTTATCTATCTGTCTCTCTGTCTCTCTGTACCTGTGTTTTCTTTATCTTTTTACCCAACTATGTCTGTCTTCTAGCTGTCTGTCATATCTAATTTCTCTGTGTATCTGTCTGTCAGGCTCAATCTCTGTATGTGTTTGTGTGTTTGCCTTCGTGTTTACTTAAGTTTAAAGTTCTTGTGCGATGCTTGCCTCTCATTCCTCACCACACTACCTCTTCTCTCTCCCTTCCTCCCTCCCTCTCTCCCTTCCTCCCTCCCTCTCTCCCCCTCTCTTCCTATGTGCCACCCTTTCTCTGTTCTTCACGCCTTCCTACACATCCTCCCTCTCTCTCTCTCTTTGCCATTTTTTTCTCTCTCCTTCACTCTTTGCCACCTTTCCTAGCTCTCTCTCACTCTGTCAGCCTTCCTCTATCTCTCTCTCATTGGCACCTTCTCTTTGTCTCATTCCTCCATCTCTCCTCTTCCTCTTTGTTTATCACACCTCCTCCCTCTCCTGCTCTCTGTCACTTACCTCTTTCTCTTTTTCTCCCTGTCACTCCCTTTCCCTTCCTTTAATGTCTCCTCATTCATTCTTCCCTCACCTTTCCTCCCTGTCTTTCTTGCTCCCTTCAAACTCTGCTTTCTCTTACTTCCTGCTGCCGCTCCTCCTTCTCCTCCTCTACCTACCTACCTACCTACCTGCCTGCTTACCTGCCTCACGCTCAGCTTCTCCCCTGTCTCCTTAATTTCCAACCCACGTGCCTTCCCCCTCCTCTGCCTCTCCCTCTCCCCTGCCTCCCCCCTCCCTGCCTTATCCCTAGCCTCCCCTTCCCTCTCCACCACCACCTCTGACCTTTCCTAGCACCTTCTCTCTCTTAGACTTTTCCCCTCCTCTTGGCATACCTCTTACTTAATGTTTCACAAGCCCATTTTCCTAGCGTCCTATTTTCCTTGCTTCCATAGCCCTATTTTCCTAGCCTCATTCACTCATTTTCCTAGCCTCATTCACTCATTTTCCTAGCCTCATTCACTCATTTTCCTAACTTCAATTCGCCCATTTTTGTAGGCACCTTATTGATTTTCCCAGCCACTCTATCCTCATTGTCCTGGCCTCCCCCTCACCCATTCTCCCCACCCCAACCCATTTTCCTTGCCTTCCTACCTCTATTTTTCTACTCCCACCCATTTTCCTAGTCTCTAACCCGGCTCCCTAGTCCCTGATACCCATTTTGTAGACCATCCCTCTATCTCCCAGCCTCTTTCACTTTCCCTTAGCCCTTCTCTGTCTCCTAGCCCCTCTCACTCTCATAGCCCCTCTCACTCTCTCCCAGCCCCTCTCACTGTCTCCCAGCCCCTCTCACTGTCTCCCAGCCCCTCTCACTGTCTCCCAGCCCCTCTCACTCTCTCCCAGATCCTCTCACCCACTCAGCCCCTCTCACTCTCTCCTAGCTCCTCTCAAACTCTCCTAACCCCTCTCACACTCGCCTAACCCCTCTCACACTCTCCTAACCCCTCTCACACTCTCCTAACCCCTCTCACACTCTCCTAACCCCCCTCACACTCTCCTAACCCCTCTCACACTCTCCTAACCCCTCTCACACTCTCCTAACCCCTCTCACACTCTCCTCGCCCCTCCTCACTCTCTCCTCGCCCCTCTCTGTCATAGCTTACTGTCATACCTTACTGGTGTTCTAACCTTCCTTCTTACCACATCCCTAGCTGTCATCCTCTGCTAGCCCCTTTCAGCCCTTTCCTACCCCACTCTAGCCTCTCTCGACTCTCTCCTAGCCCGTCGTGGCCCTAATGTAAGGTCAGTAGGAGGTTTTGGCATCACTGCAGCAAGATCTGAACCTGTATAAAAAGGAGATTCAACATGGATCTCGGTCTGGTAAAACTTCATTGATCCGCCAGTCATTCTAACCCTAATCTAACTACCTACCTGCACCTCCAGCGTAACTGCCTACCTGCCCCTCCAGCCTAACTACCTGCCTGCCCCTCCAACCTAATTACCTACCTGTTTCTCCAGCGTTACTACCTACCTGCCCTCCACCTGAACCAGACTCCAGATATAGGCCAATTCCACTTTTTTTTTTTTTTTTTTTAAGCTGCTAACCTACGAAATTTTCGCTCCTGCGTTTCTGTTTCCCTAGTCTTTTTTTTTTCTTTTTCTTTTTCTTTTTTTTTTTTTTTAAAGACGATGATCAGCTAAAGTTTAATTCTCCTCCCACTTCAACCGTAACTTTTTTTTTTTTTTTAATACTAACCCCTAATTTTATTTTCATCCCTTTGTTTCCGTTTCCATTGCCACTGTTTACTGTTGAGATGCTTACCAACAGAATCTTCACTCCACTGCCTCTACTTCCACAGTCTTTTCTACAGAACCTTTACCCCTCTGTTTCTACCTCCGGTCACCACAGAAAAACCTTTAGAGATCTTCCACCACAGTCACCTGCTTGTCATAAAAACACGCCCGCTAGTACCACTGCACCAGCCGTTGATGAGGCAGCCATAGGATGTATTAAAGACGGCGCATATTAGTGCGGAAGAGGTGGCGTGTGAAAGTGTATCGTAGAAGGACTGCTCAACCTCAGGGAACGGACTGAATGTTATGAACCCGATGTTTCTGAGCGCCTGTACCGGTATGGTGTTCACCGTCGGCGTGGTTGTCTTCCTAATGAATATGTGGATAGTGCTGGGAATTGCCCTAAGGCGACATTTCATCCTTGGCAGCGTTCTTAACGTTCCACTGCAAAAGATTATCATGTGTGAGACCCATAGTTGGTGAATTACGTGTAAGAACTTGTCTTTTCTACCGTATGCGGGTCGGTTGTCACTTTACCATGCAGTACTTGGGCTATCCACTTGTCCGGAAAATCACGATTCTCCAAAACAGAGCAGAGCACAAGATAAATGATGTCGTACATAGTGTCAGGGCTTCATCCCTCCCCAGCCACTCCTTGAGGTGGCCATCTAAACTCCCGAGAAACGGAACAGTCAGTCGTGTGTGTATCTTGAAGTCACGCTCTTATGAACTAAATCTTGGTACAATCTGCCATCATTTTTCATGCCCTTATAAATGCAGCCTTCACTGATCCTTAAGTCAAGTTGTTGCCTCGGATTCTTTGTTTTCAAGTATGCCAAGAGCAGGACCCTCAGTAAGACCACTGATCGGGGGGATCGTTGCTGGCTTGTCCAACTCTTACCTCACTGTCATGACCTTGAGCGTGGATTTGAGGAACAAGGTGTACTGTCCTTCTTTGTACAGATGCACATGAAAACTCTTAGTCACTTCAGTACGATTAATTGCAAAACGCTGAACCATGTATTTCCAAACCCAGTTGTCTTTCGTCTCAAAGGACGGGAGTTCGATCCCGGGCTGTGGCTGAGAACATTCTGATTCTTTTAGTTTTACTTATAATAGACTTTATTTTAGAATTACTTAAAATAGACTTTACTTACCTGCCGCAAGACCCTTCGATATGTCATAAAAATACTCCCACTTGTGCCATCACATCAGTTCTGAATGGGACAGTCGTATAATATATTCAATACGAGCAGTGGGTGTCACTGCTAAAGTGGTGACATGTGAAGGAATATAACACTAGGAGGACTGCTGGCCCTTGAGGAACGGGCTGTCAGTCTCTGCTCAGTCCGGCACGTAAAATAAAATTCTTGAATTTAAGTTCGTGTTGCTTGCGCGCTGGCTCTTGCTGTTATGTTCACACTTAGACTCATTTTCACGCTGCTTATGATGATGCTCGGCGGTGTTTGAGCTCGACACATCTTGCAGGCTATTGCATCGTTCTCTTGCTCAGCTCTGTATATCTTCATAACGTCGTTGCTAATCTCTTCAGGATCAGTCGGTCTCATCCCCGCCTTCTAAATGAACGTCGGCATAACCTTGATTCAGTGCAGACCATCTCACACCAGGAGCCAGCCACGCCACGTGTGTGTGTTTCAAGCCTTTAAAATGCAACTTAGTTTATTCCAATGAGGCAACTCGCACCAGAAGTTACGCAAAGTACGCCATTCAGCGCAGCTTCTGGCTTGAGTTAGCTCAGTGAAAAATTCAAACACACGCAGCTCACACGCAGAGTGGCTTTTGTAGCTCCTGGTGTGAGACGGCCATTAGTCAGTAGGAACTACTGAAGGAACGACACAGCTAAATGTAATTAACCCCTTCAGTACGATAAATTTGGTGCTGGAGAGGGACGCCTACACGTGGTGACAACAATATACCCGACCCTGATCTACAAACGTCACGGATGAGCCTGTAGCCACAGCAGAACACTTTTAATTCTGTTCTCCTAATATCTGCTCATTTTATTCAGGCAGGGGAGACGTCCAGTAGTGTAAGGGTTAACAGTCCTGGCCAGTTAGAAAAGTAGGTATCAGGGTGAACGAAATCGTCTGGGAATAGAAAAAGTTCCTAACGAGGAAACAGCCACCCTGTACCCGACTAATTATTAAAAAGAAAACTTAAATAACTTGGATAAGGCAATTTGTTAGTAATGTAGCTGGAATTTAATGTGTTTACAGGGTGTGGAAGAGACGAACATAAATGCAGATTCACTTGAAACTCCCTTTTAAAACAGATGACTAAGTTGTTGCTGTCTTTTTGTGGCCTACCTGAATCATAAATCCAGGTGACTCAAGGCTGAAGTTACCATTCTCGTCCAGTCTACCGTCCTCCTCTCGTGGGATAGGTAAGAAGTTGAGGGACGTTTGTGTAACCGGGCAGTGTAGCCGCCCAGTTGTATCTGTGCCACCACAGGAAGTTCCGATTCAGTAAATAACTAATTTGACTAAGCTGTTGCACTGACGAAACATTCAGCTTCCCATGATTTACTCAGCTGAATAAAATCGTCTGCTGTTAACCGGAGTTTAGTACTGGAACTGTCCCAACCATGAAAGGGTCATTGGAAACAGTAGTAACACTCAGGCTCCTCTGACTCGCTCCCGGCAGAATAAAATCGTCTGGTGTTAGGTGGGGTTGAGTATGAGAGTTGTGGCAACCATGACAGGCTTGATGTGGCGATGCAGCTCCACCAATGCACTCACTCGCCAAGGCTAGCTTGCGATTAATTCGTAATGTTAGGCAGGCGACACAAAATGAAAGTTAATCCAGTGAATGCAAATCAGTAACGAGAGACTCAGTGTACGTTGCCAGCAGTGTATCATAACAAACTGCCTGCCGGGATAAACACAAATACTAACTAGACTTCAGTGTTAACCCCACGCTTCGGGAGGCTTCACGCTGGAGAGTAAAATATTCTGGCGTTAAATTAGCCGTCCCCGAACTGTACCTGTTAATTAAATCATAATGTCAGGTTTTATAAATATTTAACCAACCAACTAACAAGCAAACAAACAAGCAAACTGACTGACTGACTGACTGACTGACTGACTGACTGACTCACTCACTCACTCACTCGCTCACTCGCTCACTCACTGACTCACTGACTCACCAACCGACCGACCACATAAATAAATATATATATAAATAAATAAAAATAGATGAATAACTGAATAATTATCCGGTGCATGTTTGTGTGTCAGTCCTGGCAGTAGGATACAAAACAAATAACTGTAGTATTAAGTATTTGCAATGCAGTATTTATAACAGAGCATGCAGTGTCGCATTGCAATTAACAAGGCAGGTGTTAATTACGGCAGAGCTGGCTAGGTGAGCGACTGAAAAATTAATAACTAAATGGCGAGAATGCAACAGCACAAATGGTGATACAGTAATTACGGTGATATCCGGCACCCGTCCATGATGAAAGGTCGTCATTTGTACGCAGGGGTTTTTGCTTCCTGTTAGTCAGGCTTTATAATGCGTTGCAACACCTTACTGCTGCCATAATTCATAAGTCATTACTGTAAATTGCAACTTTAATACCTCCCTTTAACCTTCTAATCTCATCTCAAGGAGAACAGGAAACTCTCAAACAGCTTGTGATTTGTAATAAAGCCGTCGTTTCACGTGCATTTAAAGATATCCAAGCCTCTAACTGGAGCAGAAAAGAATACCAACTGGATACTTAATACAAAAAGTTACCCCCATTAAAAAAAAAAAAAAATCTTACATACCAACTATGGATAACATTATTGAGTAATTAAAACAGAAAAATCATTGGTCAGCACTCCCTCAAAATTTCACTTTCGGAATAATTGTATATTGTAATTCCTAGCACTGAAAGAAGAGATTCCCCCCCCCCCCGGGGAAAAAAATGGTCACACACTCTGCTCGGGGATGTTCGAACTCCGAGATGCATCTCAGTAGAAGACAGTTAACACACACACACACACACACACACACACACACACACACACACACACACACACACACACACACACACACACACACACACACACACACACACACACACACACACACACACACACACACACACACACACACACACACACACACACACACACACACACACACACACACACACACACACACACACACACACACACACACACACACACACACACACACACACACACACACACACACACACACACACACACACACACACACACACACACACACACACACACACACACACACACACACACACACACACACACACACACACACACACACACACACACACACACACACACACACACACACACACACACACACACACACACACACACACACACACACACACACACACACACACACACACACACACACACACACACACACACACACACACACACACACACACACACACACACACACACACACACACACACACACACACACACACACACACACACACACACACACACACACACACACACACACACACACACACACACACACACACACACACACACACACACACACACACACACACACACACACACACACACACACACACACACACACACACACACACACACACACACACACACACACACACACACACACACACACACACACACACACACACACACACACACACACACACACACACACACACTGAATTTCATCCCGGGTTTTGGCACTCACGCTAGCAGCCTTTACACCTGGTATTCAAGATTGTTGTCAACATTCTGCAAAATTTCTAGGCACTGACGGGCAATATCGCACCTGCAGACCCTACCTGTGCAGTGAATGTGGAAGGCCGGCAGGGAAGCGAGCGTTGGGTCACGTAATGCAGGCTCACAAAGGAACATATTTTAGGGGGGTTTAGGAAGCTTCGTAGCACCTCTTCCTTAGCGATTTATTCTGCATATTAGACCTTAGCCTTCTCTTGTACGTATC
This sequence comes from Coenobita brevimanus, assembly GCF_032717465.1. NCBI lineage: Eukaryota > Metazoa > Arthropoda > Malacostraca > Decapoda > Coenobitidae > Coenobita > Coenobita brevimanus. The sequence goes on along the minus strand of NC_136959.1, from coordinate 69,073,858 downwards.
TGCCTCGTCACGCCACAGTCACAACACTCGCTGCTGTCTCACAATCTGTACGCTTTTCCGTAGTTATTTCGTAGCATTAATTTCATGCTGGGTAATCATCGCTAGTACTGAAATGTTTGTGTGTTGCCTGAACTCGTGGCATTCCTCCAAGGCCCCACTTTCACCCTCCCAGCCTTCAACTGTTCCTCTCAGGCTCCCTCCCTCGCCCTCCTACTCCCTCTTTCTCCCTTCCAGCTCCCCCTCTCCCTCCCAGGCCCCCCCTCTCCCCCCATAGCCTTCCCTCTCCCTCCTACGCCCTCCCGACCCCACTCCCCGTTATTACCCTCCTCTTCTAGTGCCTCTTTTAGCCCACCACCTTCCCAGTCCCTCCTCTCCCTCTTACTCCCTCCTACCCCCTACCCCTCCCACCCCCACCAACCCACTCATACCTTCCACTTTCTTCTGCCTCTCACCTCATGCATAGTCCCCACCCCTCCCCTCCTCCCCCCCACCAAATCCCTCCGTTCCCTCCCACCCACTCAAATCCTCGTGCCTCCCACCCCTCCTATCCCCACCTCTCTTAACCCCCAGCCGCTCTTAACCCCACATTACGAGGTGGCATTGACAATAATACTGGTATGCAAATCAGATTGGCACCAGTTTTCTGCAGATTAGTGGAGGGGGGGAGAGAAGGGAGGGGAAGGAGAGAGAAGAGTGGAGGGATTATGGCAAGAGAGGAGGGATGGAGGGAGGAAAAGTGAGAGGAGAAGGTGAGAATAAGGAAGAAGAGGAGGAGGGAAGGAGATAGGGTAAAGTATAGAGAGGAAGAGGAGAAAAAGAGGGAGAGATGGCAGTAAGAAAGTAGAGGAAAGAAAGATGAGGAGGAGACGAGAGGAGACAAGGAGGATGGGGAGAGGGAGATGTGGTAGGGGAATGGACAGGGAGAGGAGAAGAGAGAGGAGAGGGGAGAGAGAGAGAGAGAGAGAGAGAGAGAGTGAGGGAGGGAGGCGGAGAAAGAACAGGAGGGGAAGAAGATAGGAAAAGGGGGAATAAACAGAGGATGGAATTGGCGAGGGGAGGGAAAGGAGAGAGAGAAGAGAAAATAGAATAACAGGAGGAAGGGAAAAAGGGAGAAGGAAAGACGAAGTAAAAACAAAAATAGAGCAGGAGGAGGAGGAGGAGGAAGGGAGAGGAGAAGGAGGAGAGACTGAGGAAGAAGAAGAAAAAGAAAGAGAAGAATCATTGATATAGAGAGGAAGAGAGGGGGAAGTAATGAGTTAGGGGAGAGAGAGAGAGAGAGAAGGTAAGGACAGTAAAAGAGAGGGGGAAATAGCAGAGAGAGAACTTAGAGAATGAAGAGATAACAGGAGAGAGAGAGAGAGAGAGAGAGAGAGAGAGAGAGAGAGAGAGAGAGAGAGAGAGAGAGAGAGGAAAGGAAGGAAGAACGTTGAGGAGAGTTATAGAGTAAGGGAGGGAGAAGTTACGAGACTAGAAAGGAGATAGTGAAGACAACAGAAGGAGAGGGGAGGGAAAGGGAAGGGTAGGCTAGGTTGGTAGAGAGAGAGAGAGAGAGAGAGGCCTACTCTTATCTGCTCTCTAATCCTCTGCCAGTCCTGGTAAACAGTCAACATTTCTCTCTCTCTCTCTCTCTCTCTCTCTCTCTCTCTCTCTCTCTCTTTCACACTCTCACACACAAAGCAATAACCTGGTGTGTTTGTTTGTCTTGACGCCCAGGTATTTGACCTTATATCACCAGACTCATACCTGCTGCGAGGAAGGAATGGATGGTTGGAGGATTGGATGGCTGGATGGAGGGAGAACGTGATGGTCGAATGGAGGAATGATGGGATGGGTGAAGATAGGACTGGATGGTTGGATGGAGGGAGGATTAGATGGTAGGATTGAGGGAGGATTGGATGGAGGGATGGTGGAATGGGTGAAGATAGGACTGGATGGTTGGATGGAGGGAGGACTGGGTGGTTGGATGGATGGAAGACTGGATGGCTGGATGGAGGGATGGTGGGATGGGTAAAGGGAGTACTGGATGGTTGGATGGAGGGATGGTAGGATCGGTTAAGATAGGAGTGGATGGTTTGATGGAGGGAGGATTGGATGGTTGGATGGAGGGATGGGTGAAGATAGGACTGGATGGTTGGATGGAAGGAGGACTGGATGGTTGAATGGAGGAATGGGTGGATGGAGGATTGAGTGGTTGGATGGATGAGTGAATGGATGGCAGTAATACTTGAGTGGAATGATGGAGGATTGAATGGATGGAAATAAAAGTGGAGTGGATAGAAGAAGGATTGGATGATAAGATAAGTGGAGGGAGGGAGATTTGAATGAATGGATGGATGATGAGTGGATGGAGGGAGGACTGAATGGTTCGATGGATGGAAGAGTGGATGGATGAGTGAATGGATGAATGGATAAATGGGTAAATGAGCCGACGAATGGATGGATAGGTGAGTTGATGGAGGGATGGATAGGTGAGTGGATGGAAGGATGGATGAGGGAGGGATGAACGGATAGGTATAGAGATTAATGGAAGGTTGGCTGAATGAAGGAATGGATCATCGGATGAAAGGGAGGGCGACTGAATGGACGAATGGGGTTCTATAAAGTTACACAGACTGACCACACAAAGCTTACAGTTCCAATAAGGTGTGTGTGTGTGTGTGTGTGTGTGTGTGTGTGTGTGTGTGTGTGTGTGTGTGTGTGTGTGTGTGTGTGTGCGTGCGTGCGCTGGGGGGGGGGGAGCTTTTACAGTATATTTGATGTCTTCCTTCCACCGCCAAACCCTGTGCTCACGATCTGTTCTGGAAAATACTAGAACAACACCTTTCATTTTACAAACTCTTTCCACTCTTACCCACCACCCTTTGGTGCTCGACCAGCTAAAATTTATCGTTCCCTGGAGTCATAGTAATTTTTTTTATTATCATTCTGTTGTTTCATTTATTTTTGTCTCCGCCAGCAAATTTGACGAGTTAATGTATGAGTATTCATCCGTGTCTGTCTGTCTGTCTGTCTCTGTCTCTGTCTCTGTCTCTGTCTCTGTCTCTGTCTCTGTCTGTCTGTATGGCTATCTGTGGACAAGATATCTCCAAAAGTTCGTATCGGTTTTCATTGAAGTTTGGTGGATGCGTAGGCGCCGGGTCAAGGATGAGCTGATTTCATTTTTAGTTGGATCCGAATTCGGCTTCAGCAATAAACCTTACATTTCTTACGCGTCGGCGGAGGTATGCCTTCTCCGAGGTTGTCCGACAGAGCATTCTAACACCGTAGAATTACCTATCTCTGTCAACAACGCTGGACGGAGGTTGGTATATAAATTATAATGGCATTGGCGGAGGGTTACACTCAGTGAATGCTTCTGGTTGACCCTGTGCTGATATGTGAAGGTTGTTTTAGTTACATCATTGCCATCCGCAGCAGTATGAATTAATGATAGGAAAAATAAACTTAGAGCAACAATAGACCTCTTGTAGTATATAGTTGATGAGGATATAAAACCCATCCAATTTTACCCATCCAGTTTTAGCAGTACCTCATAAACTGAATAAAATCGCTTTGAGATAACAAGAAACAAGTACCGTGCGTTTATCGGAGTGTTTCGATTAATGCATCTATAAAAGGTCAAATATTTGATTTTATAATAATAATAATAATAATAATCTATCTATCTATTGCCAGACGCCTCAATCCCGTTCGGGGTGGCCACAAACAAATTGCTTCCACGACGCCCTGTCCCCCGCCATTTCACTGCCCCGCTCCCAACTCACACCCCCCTCTCTCATATACTAGTAGTAGTAATAGTAGTAGTAGTAGTAGTAGTAGAAATTAAATATCAACCGTACTGAAGAGATTATAAGCAGCCTATTTACCCAGAAAGGTTCCAGTGGGGCACCAGCAGCCAAGAAGCAATTACTGACTTAACAAAACCGCATGAACCGTTGCTTAAACCGCCTGGACACATTATGTATCCACAGTGTCCCTTAGCAAGAGCATTCCAGAGCATAGTGATGGACGGAGTAAAACACGTAGAACACTGTGATGTATCATAATTATATAACACGATAAAAGGCCTGCGTATTGAAATGTAATGAACATCTGGTCACAATCACGAACGTTCTGGAAAGTTGGTGGAAGTTAGAATGCAAGGGAAGGTGAGCATGAAGCAATATTTTACGTCGTCGAGTCAGACATCCAATAAGACGAAGAGAAGCAGATCCAGTAAGACGACGATGTTCAATATGTAGACTGAGATTAGGCAATAGAAACGTAACGTAATGTGATTGAAAACACAATTCAGAATCCTAAAGTTCGGCAGAGGAGGAGAGCAGTGCTGAAAGAAGGGCAAGGTGAATAAAAACAATTACGAACAACAGCATTATCTCAACCATTTTTTTTTATTATTATTATTTTCATAGGAGGCCAACCTTCCATGATATTAATGAAGCACCTGAGCGTGAATGTCTCAAGAGTTTTTTTTAAATCAGAGGTGACATGCAGCAGCTAAACTGAACCGCTTTCATTGATCAGAGTCACGGATTACGATTTCAGGATGCAAAAGAAGAAGCGTCCTTGATCTACTGGCCATAAGATAACGAGTTTTTGAAAGGTTTAGCCTCATTCCTACTCATAACATCATCATCATAGTAAGTGATAATCGTAACTTTACCAATTTCATTTTACGTTCTTTCAAATCAATAATTATACTGCTGGGATATATACACAGAGTTATGAGTTTGTCATTAATATCTGTCAATCATGGCTAAGAGAAAAAGCACCTGTCTACACCTTTCTACACCTGGGCAATATCCTAATTAAACAGCAATTATATGATTTTTTGACATCAGGTGTCTGTACTCGACAATTAAATCTTTTGAGGGTGCTGGAGAGGGACGCCTTCATGTGGTGACACTGATAATAACCGGGTGGCTCAACTGTCTGGCTATACAAACTTCCCTTAGCTATTTCCCTATCCCTAAAGGAGGAAGGTCGATTGAAGGATGAGGGCAGTATAAGCCTGCAGTCCACCAGGTTCACGTTTCATTTAAGCCTGGGGTCACAGCATCAACATCCTCTCTCACAGACGTCGCTGGATCCAATATATACTGCCAAAATAGATCAGTTAATTTTCTCCCCTGCCTTTCAGTCCAGTGATGACTTATTCGTTTTATCTTCACTATTTCCAGAGCTTTATGTGGATTTCCAGAGACTTTACGAATAAAGATGTTGGATGTAGCCTTCCCTAACCCCTTCAGTGTGAGAGGGCTTTCCTTAACTGAATAAACTCGTCTTGTGAGAATAATAAGTAATCGTAGTGAAGGAAGTGTAGAATGGCCCTGATGAGGTTAACCCCATTTATCTGGCGCCTTTTTTCTTGCTTTGTTCAGGCAATTATATTTACTTTATATATTTTTTACCCACTGACGGGGTTAATTACAGCCTTCATTAACCTCTGCACTACGAGGGGTGTTTCCTGAGTAGAAAAAAACTGTGTAATGGTAGCAAGAGTAGAAAAAAGAAGAAATTATGTCCGCGGGTTGAAGGAGTTAAAGAAACAGAAAAAATATATATCTTCCCATTTCTCTCACAATAGCCTCCCACCAACTGTTTCTTCCTGGATCTTACTAACTACATCTTACCGGTTTCTGATCAAAATACCACTATGTAATTGTTCTTTAGGGGTATGACAACCATTTACTCTTCGTTGTGTGGAAATAATATACTAAAGCGTAACCCAAACACTTTCTCGGTCACATAAATTACATTAGATTTGGTTGGCGTATTTTTCAGAGACTTTAGTAAACAGCCATAGAGTCCTTACATTCTTGCCCTTCTGCTTGACGAGGAATGGGTAAGACAGCGAGAGAATGTGGTGAGCCAGGTGAGGAAAGATGGGGGTGACTGGGGAAATCAAGGGTGCGTCAGGGATTATTGGCTGGACTGAAGGAGGGAATTATTGGACGAGGACAGAGAGCTGGCGGTGGAGAGAGTGACGAGATGGTGAGGTGGGCAGGGTTGCTTTGGGGTTTGCCTGGGAAGGATCAGTGGGGTATAGATGTGTGTGTGTGTGTGTGTGTGTGTGTGTGTGTGTGTGTGTGTGTGTGTGTGTGTGTGTGTGTGTGTGTGTGTGTGTGTGACTCACAGACAGAAGGGAGGAGGGAGCAGAAAGATTTAAAGGTGGGACAGGAGCAGAAGCCGCAGGTAGAGAATGATATCTCCTGAGAGTAGTAAGAGAAAAACAAGGGGGCACATCAGAGCAACAGGTGAAAAGAATAATCAAGAAGCCACATACCTACCGAGGTAAATTTTTTGTTTACTGGGGTACAGTTGACATTTAACAGGATTAACTTTACATACACCGGTGTCCAATTGACATGATGTGGTATACTTTACATACGCTGGGTAGACTATACGTATGCGGAAGTAAGCATTATTTTTAATGGAGTTTGGGGAGGGAGACGCCTGGGTTGCATGTGTTTACCTGTATATTCTCTTTACAGGTAATGCCTTTCGTTTTTCGGCACCCTGTAGGCTCTATAATCCTTTCACACTAACTTGGTTCAGGTTTTCGTCCTTTTGCCGCGTATTTTAAATGGCTCAGTCCAGAAAAAGACAATGGGCACTTCTTCGTGACTAGCATCATATTCTAGTGTTTCTCTATTACGACAGCCAATCATTCAAGGCGGAAAGAAGGCATTTTTAGACCAGGTTAAGTTATAACAGCTGCTCCATTACGGTAACATTTTTTTTTGTCTGGCTAATGAACAGACGATTTTATGCATCTGAATGAACGCTATATCAAACCCATCCAGCTTGAAAAGTTCCTCCTTGGCCAAGTAAAAGCGTCTGGAGTGAGATAAAAAACAATAGTAATTCATTTAGCCCGAGGACGTCAGTTTATCATACCGGTTCGTCCATACGTAACACTCCTCCACTCCGTCGGGATACTTCTCGTGTGTTGCAGCGACGGCCTGGTCAGGGCCATCGTCTTTCCTGCATCTTTTCCTACTCCCGCTGCCACACCCACACCAGCAGACTGTGCCTTCCCCATTAACACATAACATACCCCCAGGTGATTCTCAAATGTATTCCCCTTATCTCTTATCGATTTTTTCAGCTTAGGATGCACTTTTAGAACTGAATTGGCAACAGGTAGATGGTTGGATGGATGGAGGGACGGATGGTTTGTTGACTTAATGGATAATTGGATGGCTAGATGGGTGGAAGAATGATCGTGTGAATGAAGGTTGGCTGGTTTGATGCATGGATAAATGGATGGTTAGATGGATGGATGGATGAGTGTGTGGACGGATGGTTAGATGGGTGGGTGGATGGGTGGTTGAAGAGGTTGACACGGGAGGGAGAGAGGGAGACTGTAAAGATGGTTAGATGGATGGATAGATGGATGTGTGGATGGATGGATGGGTGTGTGGATGGATGGATGGATGGATGGTTAGATGCGTGGGCGGATGGGTGGTTGGAGAGGTTGACACGGGAGGGAGAGACAGAGACTGTAGGTGGGAGTTACTTCCTCCTCTGATACCTGTCTCTAATGAACGTTAAGAGGTGTGCTTTAAACCTACCCACTCTGTGTAATTGAAGGAAGCTGGATGATGGTGATGATGATGATGATGATGATGACAGTGATGATGACGACTGAAATGGTGAAGGTAAAATAATCATGGCGTTACCCTCCTTTCCTCTTCCTTTTTCTGGAGCTCTGCCACCTCATGTATCATTGGGGATGATGGTTGGTTAGGGTGATGGATGGATGGATGGATGGATGGATGGGAGTCTCAGCTTTATAACCCAATAATTCCACGAGGCACATGGTATAACCCCATTTTGTCACAACACTCTCTTTTTTTATTATACTTGTTTGCTACCGGACGATTTTATTCAGCTTATTATAGGCCACTCTTACTGGAGGTGTTAATGGAGGCTTTATATAACCGCTGTGCTTCGAAAAGTCTCAGCAGATCCGGATAAAAACGTCTGGGGATGGCAAGAATAAACCATAAAACCCGTCAACATAGTGCAGTGGTTAACTCTATACAGGCAGTAGGTGTGTGACTCCCCCTGTCCTTCCTCGGTGGTGCTGTGGTCGAGGTGTCCAGTCGTTGAAGAGTGTGAGTTAGTGCGCCTCGGTTGGAATCCAGACGGTGAACGGTGGTTTTTATTTGTAAGCACTGTCAAGGACATTTGATAATAAACCATTTTGCCTATATTATCTGGAGTACAGTAACCTAACCTTGGAACCTAACCTTGGACCTTCCCGGGTCATTTTTTGTTGTTGAACCCCAGTCTGTGTGACCGAATACACCCGTTGGATTGATAAAGGTGAAGGAAGAAGTAGGTAACAATACATCAAGTGGGTGGATGATGGTCGCCACCACCTGCCGTCTCGTGGATCAGTCAAATGTAATAATGGGTTTGGCTGTTTCTTTCCCCAGGGGATTAAACCTGCGTGTTCCGGGTTTTTGCCTTGGACTCAGTTCGCCCCGCCGGGACAGGAATTCAGCGACGCGCTCAGTTACCACCAACACTGCCACCACCACCACTCATCATTCTCTATTCCCCACCCGCCACCCACTCCACCACCACCAAAATCACCACCATCACCACTGCCACCACGACCGCAAGACAAACTGCTATCCTACCATATCCACCATCACCATTACTCCACAACACACACCAACAAAAACATCACCACTTCACACCACACCACACCACACCACACCACACCACGCCACAGTAGCACAAACACCGTCAACACCCCGCAATTAAGGGGAATAAAAAAATTTGGGCAGGTGGTAATAATGAATGTGAGTGTGTGTGGGGGTCGAGGCGTCTCATTACCATGCTGATTATACCCACACCAGCACTACACCCCTGGGATGCATTATGAGAGAGAGAGAGAGAGAGAGAGAGAGAGAGAGAGAGAGCATGTTTTTGAGAGTGACAGTAAGGAGTCTGAGGAGAAAAAGACAGGGAGAGAAAGGTAGAGAAATTACCGTGGTATGTGACACATATGAGAGTGAGGAAGTGAGAGAGTCGGGCAGGCGAGGATGTGTGAAAGAGAAAAAATATCAAAGTCGTAATTACTGCTCACAAAACTGTAATTAGTGTGTGTGTGTGTGTGTGTGTGTGTGTGTGTGTGTGTGTGTGTGTGTGTGTGTGTGTGTGTGTGTGTGTGTGTGTGTGTGTGTGTGTGTGTGTGTGTGTGTGTTTCAGAGAGAGAGAGAGAGAGAAAGGGGGGGGGATGAAAGCGTCAGGGATGTGTGTGTGTGTGTAAAAGAGACAGAAATTAGGAAAGTCCAGGATTTATGTGTGTGACAGAAAATAGAGAAAGTGAGAGAGGGTTGGGCAACATGGACATGTGAGAAAAAAAAAAAGAGTGGCAGAGTGGTGGCGGGGAGAGGACATGTGAGAAAGGAGATAGAGAGAGGAGGAGAAAAAGAATAAGTGAGAGGGAGAGAGATTGTGATACGGTAGACCGATTGGTAGACATAGATAGATAGATAAATAGATAGAAAGAGAGAGAGAGAGAGAGAGAGAATAAGAGTGAGTGAGAGATGAGCCTGTCACACAAACTAATATGCTCTCTCTCTCTCTCTCTCTCTCTCCACAGTTCAAAGCGATCTTGGATTTCATCTCAAAGATAAGTGAAGGAGGGAGGGAGGGAGGTGGAGGGGGAGGGAAAGAGGAGAGAGAGGAGGGGCCTCAGAGGAGAGGAGGAGGGTGAGGAGAGGAAGAGAGGGAAGATGGGGGTAGGAGAGGGAGGGAAAGAGTACTGAGGAGAGGGGAAAGGAGGGAGATTGAGGAGGAGGAGGAGGAGGAGGAGGAGGAGAGGAGCAAAGAGAGGAAGGATGACGGGGAATGAAGAGGACGGAGGGGGAATGGGGAGAGAGGAAAGAGAGCTGGGAGAGAGGGGAGATGAGGAGTGGTGGTGGAGAGCGTGTATGAAGGACAGAGTAAGGGAGGAGGAAGGAAGAAACCAGGAGGGAAGGTGTGTGGAGGGGAGAGAGGAAGGATGTAAGGCGCGGCGGGAGGAAGGAAGGTGGAAGATTAATCATGAGGTGGAAAGAAGATTTAATACTTGTAATAATAATAATAATAAATTAGTAGTACTAGCACCAGTAGTAGTAGTTGTGGTGGTAGTAGTAGTAGTAGTGTAGTAGTAGTGTAGCAGTAGTAGTAATAATAATAGTAGTAGTAGTAGCAGTAGTAGTAATGATAATAGTAGTAGTAGTTGTGTAGTAGTAGTAGCAGTACTAGTAATACTAGCAGTAGTACTAGTAGTAGTAGTAGTAGTATCAGAAAAGGAGAGAGAGAGAGAGAGAGCGAAAACGAGAGAGCGAGAACGATGACCATTAATCCCCGGCTCATCTTTAAGGCGAGACATTCATGCAGTGGGGTGGAATCAGATCACCTGTGAATTTCCTCAACAAATTCACGTCCCCCCAGAAGGACCCACACATCTCACAGCCTCCCCCTCCCCCCGCCTCCTTGTCTGCTGGATGGAGTGTACCGGTCTTCGTCTTCTTCTTCTTCCTCCTCTTCCTTGTCTTCTTCGTATCCCTCTTATTATTGTTTGTACTCTTCTTTGCTACCCTTGCCTTATTCTCGTAGTCATGCCCTTCAGAATAAACAGGAAATACATGCAAAGGAACAACTATTGGCCTCTAACAAGGGTATCTGCTTGGTTAAAACTACGAGCACGTGAAACATATAACCATCGTTTGTCAAAAGAGATAGGAAATATATAGGCTCTCCCCCACCCCCCTCCTCCCATATAGGCTCTCCCCCACCCCCCTCCTCCCATATAGGCTCTCCCCCACCCCCCTCCTCCCTCCGGTATGATGGCCGGCAGGAATAAGTTTGAAAAAATGGGAAAACAAAGAACATTGAAATTTTTTATACAAAGACGAAAAAGGAAATACTATGGTCTCAAGTATACCATTGAGAGAGAGAGAGAGAGAGAGACGAAGTTGGTATATAATTTCCATGGTCGTTCGTCATACGGAAAGATTTTACAGTAATGTGATTATTGTAGTGGCTCGTTGTTGCACTTGATTTTTTCCCCGTCTTGGAGAAAATGCAATATGGAGCCACATGGATCTCCCTCCGTATTACATCTCTTCAAGATCTCGTGGGCAGCTTAATTTGGTGTCTGTCTGTGGGTTTTCTTGGCCAGGGAGTGTGTTAAAGCATATAAATCAGTGTACGAATATGTTTTCCTAATATGCTCAGTATATTCATCGCAAACTGATTTTTTCTCGCCACAGTAACGGTTTGCAAAAAGTGGATTAGTGCCATTTCGTGTAACTGTTTTATTTTTCTTTTTTCTATGCGTCAAGTTCGAGTTATATATCAAATCCTGTACCCAGGGGAAATTTATGCACATTGGATTGCAGTTGCTAAAACTTCTTACGGTATATCTGCGTATATAATATGGACATTGAAATTACACTAACGTCTTCCTATACCTTTTCGCAGGTGAAACTGATGTCCTTACCTGTTTCCGGAAGTGTTGTGTCTACTCTTTATTAATTATCTGCCGTTTCCATGTTTCTGTTACATCCTATACTCGTACATTGCTGGGTACATAATAATACTACATTTGAAAATACATAGTCAAGTGTATTTTACTGTTTATCATTTCCTTTCCAGCATCCCCACTGTTGCTGTCGTTATTCTCATTACCGTCATGCTCATGACGAATGGTAACTGCTAAGTTACTCTGGCATTTGAAGTGTGTTCCCATGGCAGGCTATACAACATGGAATGTAAGCAGCTTAGCGCGCGCGCGCGCACACACACACACACACACACACACACACACACACACACACACACACACACACACACACACACACACACACACACACACACACACACACACACACACACACACACACACACACACACACACACACACACACACACACACACACACACACACACACACAAAGTTTAGTCACCGGCAGCTCATTACCTCTTTTTAACACTAAAATGATCTACCTGAGAGATACTGAAGAGACATTATGGGGAGAAAGAGATCCAGTTGGTGGCCATTTTGAATTTCTGCAACAAAAATGTACGCGATGAGAGGTAACCGTGTGGCGTTAGGTAGATTCCCACTGTGGACGTACGGAAGTTAAGAATTTTCAGTAGAGGTAGTAGTAGTTGCAGCCCGGGGCTTATCTGAAATTGAACTCGATGGACTGCAGGCTGAAATTATCCGTTTTCCGCAGTCTGCCGTCCTCCCTTCGAAAGATAAGGAGGGGATTGAGGGACGTGTGCATAACCAGACAGCCCCACCGTCCAGTCATACCGGTGCCACCACGTGAAGGCCTCCCTCTCCAGCACCGCAGAAGGTACTGACTCGCCAATAACACAGTACACGGGCGCCGAGAATATTATGTTGCTGATGGACTGTATCGCCATATTCCCCTTTTATCTGGTTCTTACAGTCTTATGTGGATGCTCGGACAGGCCTGACTCTGGGACACTGTTTGTTTCCCTCTCGTCCCAGTTCACGTAGGAGTAATAGTGGCAATTTATGTGTAGCCTAGACGATTGCCAGAATGAGAGAGAAAAAAAAAATGTCCTTGGTTTGGCAGGGTGAAGGGCAGTAACTGGTGACCTTGTGGGTTGTAAGGGAGACTCGGCCATTACTACGTCCACCCATTTGCCCGGACGAGATCGAAAACAGGCCATCCCACCCCCTTTAACAGCCCCCACCCCCACCCCCTTAACAGCCCGAGGAGCGGCAATTAGCGGGAATGGGGTGATTAGTGGCAAGGATCCGCGGAATTGCTCGTTAAATGGGTGGGAATGGTGAGTGGGGAGGAGGTGGGCGTTGGGGGGGGGGTGAATGAGAGGGAAGAAAGGAAAGGGGAAGAAAGTGGAAAAGGGTGAGGAAGAGGGGTTAGAGGAAGTGTGATGGGGAGGCTGGTAAGAGGTAGGGAGTGAAGGGGAGGGGGGTAGGTAGGCTGGAAAGGTGGGAGAAAGGGGTGGGATGCGGAGGGGCAGGGAAGGGGGAAGGTGAGGGAGTGGGTGAAGGAAGGAGGGGAAGTGTGGAGGGTTGAGAAACGGAACAAGTCTGTAGAGGCATGGTATTGGGGGAGGGAGTGGGGATGAGGGTGAGAAGTGAGGGGGGGAATGAGAAGGGGAAAATTGGAGAGGGGGTAGAGAAAGGAGTGTGAGGGGGGAGGCAGGCAGTGGAGGAGGTTAGGGCAAGAGGAGGACTGGGGAAAGGGAGAGGGATAAGGGAAGAGGGAGTGGAATAGGCGTGAGAGTGAAGGAGGGAGTGGGGAAGTAAGGGGGAGATAAATGAGAAAGAGTGGGTAGAGGGAGTGGGGATGGGACTAGGAAAAAGGAGAGAGACGCCGAGGAGGGATGAAAGGAATGAGGGAGGGATGGCGTGGGGAGGAGGAGGGAGTCAGAAATTAGTAAGGGCGTATGAATGACGTGATGGAAGGGAGAAGGGGAATAACAAAGGAGGAAAAGACGTGTATGGAGTGGGGGAAGGGAGGGATGTGTGAAAGAGGAGGGGAGAGGATGAGAGGAGGGTAATGGCATGGAGTGAGGGGAAGGAGGAGGTCAGGAAGAGGGTAGGGAGGGAGGGAGAGAAGGGGAAGCTGATGAAAAGAGAGGGAGGGGGAGAGGTAAGGAGGAGGGGGGTGGGGAGAGTGTGAAGGAATGAGGACGGAGGGGTAAGAGATGAGGAGGAGGAGGGTAAGAAAGTCAGGTAATGGGGAGGGGTGAGGGTGAGGGAAGTACGGAGGAGGAGGGGGAGAGGGAGGAGAAGGAAATGGAGAGGGGGGGATGAGAAAGAGTGAGGGTCGGGGGAGGGAAGAAGGAGGGGAGGTAATGATGGGGTAAAAATATTAGGGCATCAAAGAAAAAGATCAGAGAGAGAGAGAGAGAGAGAGAGAGAGAGAGAGAAGCGATCATAGGAGAAAGAAATAAGACAGTGAAGTAAGGAATTAAGAGGAGAGAAAAAAGGAAGAGGAGAGGGAAGATGCGGATAATTATACCTGAGAGGATTACAAGAAGAGAGGAATTAGGAGGAGGAAGGGGAAGAGGATGAGGACTAGTTGACTGAAGATGAGAAGGAAGAGGAAGAGGAAGAAGAGAGGGTAGATGAGAAAGGAGAGGAGGAGGAGGAGGAGAGAAAAGAATGGATGAGAAAGAGGAACAGGAAGACGAGAGGAAGAAAAATAAAATGTTGAGGGAGAAGAGGAAGAGGAATAGGAGACGAAAGATGAGAAAGAGGGAAAAAAAAAAGAATGTGGATGAGAAAGGAGGGGAAGACGTGAAAAAAAATACGAAGAAGGGCAATTGAGAGTAATAGGAGGAAAAAACATGAAGAGGAAGAACAAAGAAAGAGGAAGAGAAGAGGGAAGAAAGAAGAGGAGGAAGATGAGAAAATAGAGTTAAAAAGAAAAGCTCTAAGAAAATGGAGAAAAGTTAGAAGAGGAAGAAGAGGAGTAGGAAGGGGAAGAGGAAGAGATTAAGAATGATAAGAGGGGGAAGAAGAGGGGGAAGAGGGGAAGATCATGGTAAGAAGGTCGGGTAGAATTTCGCTGTGCAACGTAAAACCCTATTGTTGGTTCAATTAAATGGAGAGGGCGACTGCCGGATATAGCGATAGACACGGGGGTAGATAGACAGAAAAGTAGATAGATAATAGTGAAATAGACTGAGGGATAGATAGCAAAAACGGGGGTAGATAGACAGAAAAGTAGATAGATAATAGAGAAATAGACTGAGGGATAGATAGCAAAAACGGGAGTAGATAGACAGAAAAATAGACAGAAAATAGATAAATAGACTGAGGAAGAGACAGCAGCGAAATGCAGAAAGGAAAAGTGATAATGTGTAAAATTTCAATACCTGGAAGGACAGGTACAGAGACACATCAACACAGACAAGATAATAACGCAGTAGGTTGGTTGTAAGGCCTTTGTTTTTTTGTTTTTTTTAAGAGGTATGACTATGAAAGAAAAAAAAAAGGGCAAATATTTAAAGGGGAAGAGATTGCACAGTGCTAAAAAAATGAAAAAAGAAAAAAGCATAGAAAACAAAGTCGAGGCAGTATATATAAGCTCATGTATACCCAACTCTGCTTCTTATTTTAATGGCCTACTTTACAGCGTTTTTACGCCACGATTATCTCGCTTTTGTTTCTGGATGCACCTATGCTTAGATAATTGTTCCACCATAATGCCACGTACTTGTAATGAAAATAAAAGACAAGAGAAAGAATTTGGGATGAGGTTACGTGTTCATATTGCCTTGATCGTGTGTGTGTGTGTTTTTTTTTTTTTTTTTGCTACTTCAACGTCGTCATACATTTTAGAGTTGTTTGTACATGTTTTACTGATTTTTAAAGCCTCTGTGCCTGAAGTTATGAGGGTTTTTGTAAGTATTTCTACTTGTAAGAGCGTCGTTGTAGTGAAGGTGTTAATGAGGACTCCGACTAAGCCCTGTCCATTCGCAAAGTCTCACGAGAGGAATAAACTTGTTTGGAGGTAACGACAGGAAGGAACACTCAGAAAACAGAACACCCGTGCCCCGTAATCGGTCAAGACTAACATTTTAACCTTCTTAGTGACCTTGGCCTTCTTCTTCTTCTTCTTCCTCCCAGACTCAGATATATCCATCCTTGCGTGACCCTCATCACCTCCACTGAGTCTGGTCCGGATTAAAAATAGTGTTATGGTTGACATTGCCGTGTGACCTTGACCTCTGACTTGTAGTCCTCAGAATGGAATACTTTTGTCCTTAGCTAACCTGAAATATTATCACAGAATTTATTCCTAAACGATTTAAAACTTCGAGTTAAAGGGTAGGACTTCTGACTCTGCCGGTGGACCTGTTGTTCTCAAAACTGAATCACTTCATCCTTTCCTGACCCCCAACATTTCCATCAAGGCCTGTGTATTGGATCAGAACTGTGTGAGTTGATCTTGCCTCTAACCTGACCCCTGTCCTTAATCGGCCAGTGTCTACCAAGGATCATATCTGGTGGAAAGTGATACCCCATTGCGAGGGAACTAAGATGGTCGGTTATGTCATTTCAGAGCAGGGTTGTTTTAATACGGTGGAGCCAGATGATAAGAGGGTGCGGGAATTTTGCCAATGAACGTGTCGGCGCCATTCCTTCATAAAATATCCACCGACACTCTAATACCAAGAATAGGACAAGGATAACAGTGATCGTATTTACAGATGCAGGAGAGAGACCAAGAACGATAAAACTGACATGGATTTCTTTTTCCTGTTTTATTTATATTTATTTATATATTTTAATTATTACGGACGAAATTATACTCGCCCCACGTCCCAAGCGAGAAACGTCAGCCATCCTGTCGAAGAATTCTCTTGTTTACCTATCCTCTTTCTCCCCCTCACCTTGCCATGTTAACACGCTTTTATTTCTTATCCATACACACCTAAAGAGGATCCTGGTCGGGCTTAAACTGTTGCATCCTTTCAGTGAAGATAATTTCGATATGGGGGTATAATTCTTCCTGCTGATAAATTCTTTCCAGTCACGAGGCGTTAGAGTTACTAGTTTTAAAGACGCAGGAATGATGCTCGATGGATCGCTCAAAATTCCAAAAATTAAAAAATGTCGTAATATCAGTCATATCGATAATGTATTGATAAAGAAAATGAATATACCCAGATCTCACCGAAAATTGGAGTGAGGTAGTTATTAATGTCTAAATCTGGTGCCGAAAGAGCTAAAACGACAGCTTCACCATGCGTCTGTCGTGACCTGGGGGGGAAAGCAATACCAGACAGAGTTACACGTTTATGGCCTCATTAAGGGGCTACCCAGTCCACACAATTACGGCAGAAATGACCAGTAGTATATCCCTGAGCGGCATTAAGTGAACAGTAAACCCCAGCCACCCCCACATGAGTCACATCAGCTGCGGCGCCTTAACCCACTAGTCCGCCAGGCATCTCTTTCATGATTCTATGGCTACCACCCAACATAGCTAATGGTTTCCCGAGTAGCAACACAGGCGTAACTTATAAATACCGATTGTGAATTCTTGATCTTTAGACGTTATTTATACTCGATTTTTTTTCCATTAATATTTCTAACCAGCATCATCTTTTTTTTTCTTCTTTTTTGCACAGCACTGAGTTTAGAAGCTTGGCAGCCCACTTACGCGCAAAGCATCTTCAAATGTCATCACTTCGGCGCTAATACCCACTGTCCCTTATTGATACCTGCTAGGGTGTGTCTAATTCAGAACGGGTGATCCTTATATAACATTTCGATGGGTCTGGTGGGGGATTAGTTATGTATCTTTTAACGAAATTCAAGTCATCGAACAGGTCCCATCCCGAGCTTGGAATCGAACTCTCATCCTTTCAGACAGCAGATCACTTATCTAACCACTCAACCACCACTTCACCCAATCAGAATAGTTCTTTCATCTTAAACTGGCTTAGATTTTCGTCCTTTTGTAGCTTACTGCACGTAGCTCAGTGACAGAAAAAGACAATACTGCTGCTCAACATTCATTCCATAGCGCTTCTTCGTGACTAGTATCATAAGCTAGGGCTACAACTCAGCATTCTAGAGCGAGAGGTGGTAATTTTAGGCCAGGTTAGAGTAAAATGAGTATAGGTAACTGCTCCGCTGCTCCATATCCAGACCGGCTCCTTACCGCCCCCTTGCGGAAATGGAATGTTCAGAATTAGAATCATTTGCATCCATCCTCTCCTGCCAAGCGATTGCAACTTTACCGATGTTTCCTGAGTTCAATCACATAATCCGCTGCACCCTTCACTTCAACCTCCCTGACTCTCCTCCTTGGGATGAGAGCAGATATACCTTACTGTCTTTGTCCATACGATATAGTCTTGTCTTTGTCTATTTTCATCGTGTTTATTTTGATTATTTGTTTATTTATTTATTCATTTTTTGTCCTACCATGAGCATATTGGCCTTGGAGGTGGGTTTCTCAGTCTTGATTTTTTAATATATTGTGCTGAAGAAGCGGAATCATCTTCATGGGCGACCTTGAAATATCTCCACCTAATTTCGTTAAAATCTGATGGAAATCGTACGCCATCTCAACACCGGAACTATTCTCATCCGGCGTGAGAACAGTTCCGGCCATGGTGATGCGAACAGTTTTTCTCCAATATGAATTAAATTTTATGGAAGGGCTGACGGACCGTACATGACGACCCTTGCCAGATGAGGGTGATGATGATGATGATGATGATGATGATGATGAGTAGGAGGAGGAAGAGGAGGAGGAGGATAATAGTAGTGGTGATGGTGAAGGTGAGGATGAAATATTCCAATCTAATACGTCAGCATTATAATTAAGACAGTGCAACCTTCTTTTCACTGTGATATTCTCATTTACTCCCTCAGGATCCTGTCGTCTGGTTCAGCTGTGGTGGTCCTGCGGTAACTCGTGAAAACTTAACAGGTAGGCTCTCACTGCCGGCGTGTGTGTCATCTCATTATTTTAAGTAGTCATTCCAGGGTAACTTTCCAACGCCGTGCTTCATTTTAACGACCTTTTTACGCAAACTTTTTTACACAAACAGGATACCCAACGCCGCCTCCTTCCTCAGCGTTTAACCCGTTCACTACGGTGGCCATTTTTTTTATTATTCTGTTTATTTGTCTGTTCCTGCTGCCAGATTATACTACTGGCTAAGGTGAGACGGCTCGTGCAGAAAAGGTTGTGATATAAACTGTTGTATCTCCTAATATGGCGGTCTGTTGCAGCCTCCCTTGTTTCCTCATACAATACGCTGCAGTTATGACTCATTTCATCTAAGTTTTTACATTCTCTCCTCAAAGGAAAACGTTTATTCGTTAGTGTTATGTAGTTATCTCCTTGTGTCGCCCACTGTCGCATTATTCCTGAGTCACTTTTTTAACCATGAGAGAACTGGGCCAGACTGGAGCCCCTAGAAAGCCCCAGCATTCTTTCCTGTACCCTACTGGCTGCTATGCGATAACCACGAAGAATCTTAAGAATATTTATAGGTACCGTTAGGATGCTTATGAATACGAAGTCAGAATCATAAAAAATGGCTTCTTTTAGATCATCTGAGCTCTTCTTGTTCCCTTTTAGACCAGTAACCCCCAAGGGACCGGCAATGTAGAGCTTGATTGTTCTGGTTTATTAACTGACAACGTGGTGCCCTGTACTGTGGGATTCCTTGTCTCGGTTAATTCCCTGATGCCTTCCCCTTTCTGCCTTGTATAACGTGTGCTTATCATAACTGGCATTTACAGTCTCTACCCAATATAACTTGCTTGCATCCAAGGTCCCGGAGTGGTCATATATTGTCAACGGATAAGTGGCGCACGGGAGGACAATACTTCTGTGGGGAAAATTGGTTTGGAGTCTGTGAAATAATTAAAAAGAGAGAGAGAGATATATATCTATATGATAAAAATTTATATACATATTTTTATAGGTAACGCACAATCATTCAAATAATTATGGTGCACACTTAGCGTAAAATAGTCCAAGACTGTGGAATATGGCAATAGGAAACTGCTCCATGAGTTTTTCTAGCGTTGGTAAATCTGTTTTCGTAAGGATATTGTATGCACATTCATCTGGATATTGTATGCACGTTCATCTGGGTATTGTATGCACATTTAGATGATAACACAATCTTTTAGGGACTTTACAAGCTTCACAGATCATTTCGGATAGTATCATATCCCTCCTCCACGAAATTTTTAAAAATCAGCTACACACACACACACACACACACACACACACACACACACACACACACACACACACACACACACACACACACACACACACACACACACACACACACACACACACAAACACACACACACACACACACACACACACACACACACACACACACACACACACACACACACACACACACACACACACACACACACACACACACACACACACACACACACACACACACACACACACACACACACACACACACACACACACACACACACACACACACACACACACACACACACATCTGACTGTAATCACCGCCAGTCTTTTACCAACAACACCTCACCCCTGCCAATCTGTGTAATGGCACGCCTATTTTTACACATCCCTTTGTTGTTGCTCTAGTTATTGTTGTTGTTGTTGTTGTCGCTGTTGTTTTGTTTGTTGTTGTTGTTGTTGTAATCAGTATATGGGACAATATAAAGTTATTCTTAGTTAAACCTTGCTTTCTTGCAGTTGTTGCCGTTTGTGTCGTTTTGTTCCCTGCCTTTATATTTGTCGTAATCCATTAGTAACAAAGACACGGAATGTGAAGGTGTGTGGAACGCTGTGGGTATGCTTGGCTTTGAGACCGGACTATCAGATCTATGGCCGGAGTCGGACACAGAACGTAGAAAATGCATCGGGAGTCTGCATCAAACCTCAATATGTACAACGAGGGAACAGCAGAAACACAGCCACAGTTTATAACTATCGTGAATTTTTATTAAACATTTGCAGCCAATACGGAATAAAGACCACAAACACTGCGTCAATAAATGGAGTTACCAAGGCAGTTCGAAAACAAATTTCACGCGTGTATTCCCTCTTGAGCAGAACGTCAAGGGCATCCTATGTACATATATATTTCCCAGTCAGATCTGTGGGTTTTAGGTCATGGAGAGCGGCGCCTTCACGTGGTGGCACAGATATAACCGGGAGGCTCCACTGCCCGGTTATGGCAGCGTTCCACATCTCCCGCACCACCTCCCGAAAAGAGGATGGTGAGCTGTAATCTACGGGCAGCTTCGGCCTGTAGACCACCGGGTTCGCGTCCAGATGTGATTGGGACTACTACTACTACTACTACGACTACGACTGGTACGACTACTACTACTACTACTACTACTACTACTGTACCTGCATAAATCTCCTGGTGGTGGTCAGAATAACATAGACATGAATTGGCTTTACCAGATCATGTACCTATATATACAGGTATGTACGTTAAAAAGGATTTGCTTATCTTTATAAACTGTGAATACTCTCTCTCTCTCTCTCTCTCTCTCCCTCTCTCTCTCTCTCTCTCTCTCTCTCTCTCTCTCTCTCTCTCTCTCTCTCTCTCTCTCTCGTAAACACAGCTAATTTCTTCACATTACCCCAGCCTCGCCTGTGTACAGAAGATTAGCCGAACATGAACATTACAAAAGTACTTATATGTTACCAAATATTTTCTCACCGACGATGTTATTAGCAAAGTCCATGAGAATACACACACACACACACACACACACACACACACACACACACACACACACACACACACACACACACACACACACACACACACACACACACACACACACACACACACACACACACACACACACACACACACACACACACACACACACACACACACACACACACACACACACACACACACACACACACACACACACACACACACACACACTGCTAATTTGCGTCAATCACTTATGTTGTTACCCTAAACCTTCCTTCCCTGCTGACCTCTGTTCTCCCTCATCCTCAGCCTCCTCCTCCCTCACCTTCCTTCACCGTCCTTCATGCTCACCCTCACCCTCACCCTCCTTCACCCTCACTCTCCTCTAGCCCTTTGTCCTCATCATCCCCCCCGCCCTCTCTCTCTCTCTCTCTCTCTCTCTCTCTCTCTCTCTCTCTCTCCTATTCCTTTACAATCTCACCACTTCACTTTTACATTTTTGTACCATACGCACTGGAATTCCCCCCCCCTCACACACACACACACACACACACACACACACACACACACACACACACACACACACACACACACACACACACACACACACACACACACACACACACACGGGCAGGAACATATTGGTAGAAAAAATGCTGGAAATCCCACAAAAGCGACACAATACCTCCTGACTCCTGTATCCCCCCCCTCAAAAAAAAAAGTGAGGTTTTGTTTGGAGGCAGATTGAAATATAAAATAATAAAAACATAAGGCCCAGTATCACATAAATAAAAACACGAGAACCACCAATAGAGACATGGGTAGTAAAATTTCACACACACACACACACACACACACACACACACACACACACACACACACACACACACACACACACACACACACACACACACACACACACACACACCACTACATCACCCTAGTTTCTCCCCTTCCTTCCTTCCTTCCTCAACACACCCCAACCCTCAACCATACACCATACCTTCCATTCCTCGCCTTCCTCCATTTCTCACGCCACCATAACGGCCACTACATACGTTCTGACACCACCACCACCATCACCACATCGTCATCATTGCCACTATAACATCCTTACCACCACCACCACACCACAACACCACCACACCACCACCACACTCATTACAGCCACTACTACATCGTCACACCACTCCTGCTGCGTGCCGCACTCTAATAGTTCATGTCTATCATTCTATCTATCTGTCTAACTGTATTCTCGGAGAGGGTGGCCACTAACAAATCTTCTCCACGTCTCCCTGTTCACCGTCAGGCTGCCCATTCTCATTCATATAATTCTCTACCCCGTCTTTCTACCTCATACTCGGTCTCCCTCTCCCCCTCTCTCACTCACATGCACTCTCCTTGTTAATCTCTCACTCACCGTCCTCTGCACATAGCCGAACCATCTCAGGGTACTCCTCCTTACAATATCCAGCATATCCACATCCACACCACAACGCTCCCGATCTTCCTCATTTGTCTGTGTGTCTCATCGCCTAACTTCACATGCTCCACCCCCGTAACTCATTGCAACTCCTCTCACGCTCAACTCGTGTCCTTCCACCAAAGTTCAAGCGTCACTTCTGTGTGTTAGTGAGAGGAATAATGTCATGCAACGATTTCTTTACGTCGATGCTCACCTCCCCAGCCATTTCCACAGCCATTAATGTATAGTACAGTAGATCAAAGAAGCAATCATTGCATACTTGCCACGAAACAGTTTTACACCACGGACGATGGCTGCTGATAAATGCCCGTTGATTGTTCACCGCACTGATAAAACTTTCACAGAGGATATATATAAATTCCTTGCTTGTGAAAATTGCCAGTCGTTATCATCATATGCATATTCGGATAATAATACATTAATCTTCTGTAGAGCTTATGCATGATACATTGGTCATTTTGGATGTCATGGTAACCCTTCCTGCGTGGCGCTTTTTTGGTCGACTGTGCAGAGTTAAAACTTCGTGTAACATTTCTCATCTTTTACCTCTCTCTCCTGTGCTGGCTGATATCCCTGTGCTGAGAGCGGCTTTGTCTTTTCTCTGCACACAGATGACTGGTTCTCTTTAATACGATGCGTCGGGGAGGAAAGAGACGGACATGATCTAAATGTGACGGTGACGCAGTGGAAAAGTGGGCGAACTTTTTTTTTTTTTTTTTTTACTCTGACCTTACCTGCATCCTTCCTTCCCTGTTGTTCCCTTCCATGAGCTTCATCCTTTAAGCTCCCTTCCCTGCTCATCAAGCTCCCTAATACCTGAAGAGACTCACGTTCTCAATTTCCTGACCATTCTGCATCACTGCGCACTCCCTGTTTACATTCCTGTCAGTGACCATAACTTGACTCCTCCTCCTCCTCCTCCTCCGCCTCCTTAACCTCTTCAGCCCGATGGTACGTTAACTTTATTCGTGCTGCTTCAGACGATTTTATTCATCGTGGTAAAGGAAGTCAGGTTGTGTGGAGGTTAATGGAGACAGTTTCCAACCCCGTCACTACAGATGGTTCCCACAAAGTTAGCAAAACCGACTGCAGGTATCAAAAGTAAACTGAAGATATGTCGTCGGATTCAAGGGGACAGTCCTTACCACACTCCACTACAAGCTCCACCACACCCCAGCTTAGTCTTCACCGCCCCCACCACAGTCTCCATCACACCCCCACCACAGTCTCAACCTCCCGACCACAGTCTCCACCACCCCCACCATAGTTTACAACACACCCTACCACAGTCTCCATTCTCCCCCCACCACACCCAGCAGTCCCCACCTTCCCCACCACAGCATTCACTTCCTCCACTACAGTTTCCACCACCCCTACATATTCTCTACCACGCCCGCACCACACCACCCCCACCACAGTCCCGACCCCACCACCCCCACCACAGTCCCGACCACACCACCCCCACCACAGTCCCGACCACACCACCCCCACCACAGTCCCGACCACACCACCCCCACCACAGTCCCCAACCCCCCACCCCCACCACCCCCACCACACACTGGGACCGGAGTGGCTCAATTTCCTGTGAGGAAGAACATTTTATCTTTTTCCGTCCGACTCCAGACACATTCCTCCCTCAGGTGTCTTTCTCACTCCCCCCGCCCTTCCTCCATCCCTCCATCCTCACTTCCTTCCGATTCTCTTTTACCTCCTTCCCTCCCTGACTCCTCTCCCTCTCCCTTCCCCTTGCCTCCTTCCTTCCCATTTCTTTTTGCGTGTTTTTTTCCCTCACTCTCTCCCTCCTCTTTCTTAAACTCTCATATTCCCCCTCCCCTCCCTCCCCATTTTTTTCTGTTTCTATTTTCTCTCCCCTCCCTCCCTCCCTCCTCTCCCCTTTCCTCCCTCTTTCCCTCTTCTCCCTCTCATCCCAGCCACATTCCGATTCTTTTTCCTTTCCCCCCCTCTTACTGTCTCCCTCCCCTCCCTAGTGAGTCTCTCTCCACATCCTTTCCGCTCTCTTTCCTCCTGTCTCCCTACCTACTTCCTTCTCCCTCCACATCTCTCCCTCCCCTTTCACACCCACATCATTCTCTCTCCCTTCCTCCCTCCCTCCACTTCGCTTTCACCTCTTCCTCCACCTCCCTCCTTCCTTCCCCGTCTTTCACTCCTCCCTCCCTCCATTTAATTCTTTCTTTTCTTACTCAGCTAACTCATTCTCTCCCTAATTTTTCTTTCCTCCCTTCCTCTCTCCCTTCTATGTGTTTCATCTCCTTCCCTCCCCCTTTTTTCTCATTCTCTTTCTCTCTCTTGCTTCTTCACTTTCCCCTATTCCTTTCCCTCGTTTCCTCCCCGTCCTCTCTTCCTCCTTATTCTTGCCTCCCATCCACTCTCTCTCTCTCTCTCTCTCTCTCTCTCTCTCTCTCTCTCTCTCTCTCTCTCTCTCTCTCTCTCTCAGAACCAAGGAAAACTGTCGTGTGTGATAAGGTTGTCTGTCACTAAATGATGAGGACATTGCTCTCTCTCTCTCTCTCTCTCTCTCTCTCTCTCTCTCTCTGTATTTATAAACTTTCTGAAACTTAAGTTCAGCAAAAAGATCCCTTTTATACATACGTATATTATATATATATATATATATATATATATATATATATATATATATATATATATATATATATATATATATATATATATATATATATAGATAGATAGATAGATTGATTGATTAATTGATTGATTACTTATTCATTTATAATCTCCAGTCATAATAATGCAGTAAATGGAAAAATGGAGAAGTGTAAATGATAAATTAGGTGAATGATCTGTGCTGTCTTTCTCACCGTTGCTTTGTACCTTCTAAGATGCTCGATAAATACTGTACATATATTAGCAAACCGTGTTATTTTTTCGTTACCTCCTCAACAGATAGTTAAATTTTCTTCCAATATATGAGTGTTCAAGAAAATCGGAAGGTATTTAAAATGTGTTAGAATACTAAATTGATGGAAATGAGCTCTTTCTATCGACACCGGAGTGAATATTGAAACGAATCTTAACTTGGGAGATTTTCCTGAGGTTAATAATTTAGCACAAGATTCAAACTGCGCGTCCATAGCTTTAAGACAGTGGTGGCGCCTCGTGTGAAGTGGAGCCAGGGGTTATACATTCACAGGCTATTAGGTCCTGGAAGAAGTGCCTGGGAATGACTGATGCGTCCACTCAGACCTCACTCCTTGGCCTGTTTTCTCGTCGGGTAAGGAAGTTCGCTAACACCTCTTCCTAGTAAATGTTTTATCGTGCTTATTATCGGTACTCCTTACTATCCTCTTCTGCGCCAGTTGAATCATTCAGATACCTCCATAATCAGCATAAATAACATACAAATTGATATTAACCACCCCTATCCAAAAATGAACCGCTAAGGAAAAGGTGCTAGGGAGCTTCCTTAACCAGCGAGAATACGGACCCTTGCCACTAACTCCTCCGATACAGTGACGTCTTTCCATATATTCTTCCTGCTATCTACATACTTTCTTAATTAGCACAGGAGAGGCTTTGTAAACAGGTGGGGTTCGTATGCACAGTTGGGGACATATAACCCGTCCCAGTTTATAGTCGAAGAATGATGGAACTCGTACATTATATAGTGAACTGTGTGTTAGGCTCCAAAGGTCTTAGCACCGGGTTTGAAGAGTCATGGTTCACTTTCTCGTTAGTTTTATCGTTGTGGAATGGATCAGTATAGACGTCCGGAACTGTACCTTTCATTAACTTTTACGTTAATTTGGGATTCATAATACCTTTACTGTAATTGTCTGGTACTATAAAAAGCATGCAAAGCAAGGACGACATCGGATGGAGTGGATCAGTAATTACATATAAGTTAACTAATAATATGAATAATTCTAGAATTCTGTAACTATCCTGTGGCCAGTCACTAGTCTCCACCTACCGTTTCATACAATGACCTAGACCCCATTGGGGAGACTTGGATTTTTTCTTTTAATACAACGAAATAAACTCTTGGGAATCGGTCCGTCAAGTTTCATTAGACTGCTTACTCAGGTCCTGTAGAAATCTCCAGTAGAAGTGACCACCCTATCTCGTTCACCCTTAATACTGATGTGACTTTCTGCTACTGCACGTAAAGGATTTGGATGTTTTTTTCCCTATCAGCAATGGCCCATGCTAGGACACATAACCTGGGTCCTTCAGATTCCTTGTGCAGCCTCTGGTTCTCCCGTAATCGCGAGACCTGAGACTGGAATAATAATACCACCAGCAAAAACAATAGTCTCCATCTATGTAATAGGTGGAGATTAAATATAATCGTGAAATAATTATGAACTGTTATGCTAGGGATAAAATAACAGAATCTTGAAATGTATGATGTATCCGCTTTCTGTCCTTACTCCTCAGTTATAAGTTTGTTAATCAGTTGTTCGTCTACGTTTATAATACACACAGCTTACGTCCGAAATGTCTTTGCTTGCATTATCACAGGCAAAAATTCATTGACAGTCACCAGCCAGCCCTGAGTCCTCCGTCCCATGTTTCTCTTGCCTTTTCACACACCAGGGAGTATCCTTTGCTATGCCCTTCTGTTGTGTGCTACATATCGCTAAAAAAAAAAGAATCTTATAGCCCAGTCATCACCCCATCTGGCAGGGAAAAGGAACTTATGATACTACAGTTCATGAAAAATTAAAGGAAGACAGAAAATATGCATGAAAAAGAAGTATTATTTTATCGTCATTTAATTAGTGGCTTCATTTTTTGGTGCTAATTTCTACTATCCCATAAAATTTTTCTTCAGACAACTAAATTCTTCAAGTGATCCTTATTACTTATTTTCCTACGGTGCTAATGACCTTAAGATGAGGTGGATGAAGGGATAGTGGAGGTAGATATAACCCTTTCATGAGCAGGTACAACTCTAGTCATTAATTATACATAACACCAAACTATATTATTCAGCCGAGAGGGAGTTGAAAGAACCTAAGAGAGAAGATTCGTCTGCTTTGTTATCTTGGCCGTAAGGTATGTTAATTAGAGAGTTAGTCTTCCTGTTAAAATTAAGACCAGAGCACGTTTTCATTTTTCCCTCTTACTGTCTATCTATCTGTCTGTCTATCTGTCTATCTATCTATCCGTCTGCCAATCTATCTACATTATTATTCCCTCCCAGATTTTCTCACAATTCTTACCCTGCCGTCAGTCAGCTCGCTATTTCACTCCTTTCTTTCAAACTTATTCCTCTCATATTTTCTTTCCCTGTCCTTCATTCTCTCTCTCTCTCTCTCTCTCTCTCTCTCTCTCTCTCTCTCTCTCTCTTCTCCCCTTATTCAATTTCTCTTCCTGTCTCAACCCATTCTGACTCACTTTCACGCGCATATTCTCTCTCTCTCTCTCTCTCTCTCTCTCTCTCTCTATCTATCTATCTATCTATCTATCTATTTGCGAAATAATAAAATGGAGGAGATAATGATCTTTCCCACAGTGGACTTGGTGGTACTGACCCTGAGCAAACTTTCTTCTTGGATTTTCGTCAGAGAGAGAGAGAGAGAGAGAGAGAGAGAGAGAGAGCAGTTCTAGTTGAGATGTTAGATAGACTCACTTTCAGATATCGTAGCATTTTTTTTCTTTACAAACAGATTTCAACATTCCTTTCATGATCTTCAAAAAATAATAATAATAATAATAAGATGATAAAGAGATACACATCGCCGGTAAGCCGATTTTCCGGGGAATATTTTTAAAAGACATTTGGGACCAATAAAAAAATTTTGAAATTATAGAATGTAGAGGGGTGAGTTGGGGGGGAGGGCAGCGAAATGGCGGGGGACAGGGCGACGTGGAGGCGATTTATTTGTGGCCGCCTCTTACCGGATTTAGGCGTCTGGCAATAGATAGATGGGTAGTCTACTCGGATTTTATAGAGGCCTTTTATAATACACAAATGTTGTATGGAAATTATAGAAAGTATCAGAGTTTACGAAAGGCATTTAAAATATACGAAAGTAGTTATAAATGTATTAAGGTAGTTGCAGGTTATATAAAGACCTAGAATGTAAAAAAGGTGTTTAGGTTTTATTAAAAGCAAAAACATTCCCAATCGTTATTGCCTCTTGAAATGCTGGTCCAAATGACAGTATTATACAGAAGAAATGAATAAGTGCATGTGCCAAAAATTAAATATGAAATCCGTAAATAATTAGGCAAGAGATAAATGAATACCGTATAATAGCTATACTCGTCAATGAAGGCTTGTATCATTCGGGCAGATCAGTAAACAGTAATGGATGGAATGTAATCAGTGCACCGTTGCTCTTATTGCACTGTTGCTCGTATTGCAAAGCCTCATCACTGCAACAGATATTATAAGGACGTGGATCTAAATGAGACTCGCTTGTGTATATATAGATAGATAGATAGATAGATAGATGTGAAGAAGAGAATAATGAATGGGGAAATATGGGCCGTAACATTTATCTACCTATAGGTCTATCTACCTGTCGATCTGTTTATGTGTACCTGTGTGTGTGTTTGAAAAATTATCTATCTCCACACACACACACACACACACACACACACACACACACACACACACACACACACACACACACACACACACACACACACACACACACACACACACACACACACACACACACACACACACACACACACACACACACACACACACACACACACACACACACACACATTAGGCCAGGGGAGGAAGGAAGCAGCAGGGGGGGAAGGGCAGTAAAATTTATCAACACATGAGGTCTTCCCCCCCAAACAACCCCTTCACTCCGAGGACGTCTTTTTTATTCCTTCAAGTTCCAGACGATTTTATGCAGCTTAGGAGAGACAGACATTTCAAACTGGAGGGGTTAGATAGAGAGTACATTAATCCCCCACCCCTCACTGTTATATCCCCTCACTGTTAAATCCCCATCTTGAAGCTGAATAAAATCGTCTGGAGATAGCAAGAGTAAAATTAAGCTGACGTCGCTCATGGTGTTAAAAGTGGAGAGAAATAAATAATGGGTGGGAGAGAGAGAGGAAGAGAGAGAGAGAGAGAGAGAGACTACCTTACGTATTAATAAATTTTACCGCCCTTCCTCCCACCTTCCTTCCCGCCCTGGCTTAATGTGTGGTCTGAGAGAGAGAGAGAGAGAGAGAGAGAGAGAGAGAGAGAGAGACTTGGATGAGTGGCAGATACACACGCACTACGAATTCTACCACCTGTGGTTCTAATCTACAAGAGATTACATCAGTACGGTACACTCTTTAACCCTCTCGTGGTCGGGGCAACTCTAGTATTGTATTTCAGGGAACGCCAGAGCATTTGATCCATCTGAAAGTGAGTATAAGAGACTAAGCATGTTATATCAATCACCATTAACAGTGCCACTATCAGTCACCTTTAGTGTTTCATTATTTTATTCATCTGAAAGTGAGTATAAGAGCCCGAGAGTGTTCATACCGTGTCTTCAGTTCCCTCTCGTGTCATCGTCATAAGCTAAGACAAAAAAAAATAATGTGTGTTTTGTCTGCGCTATCAAAGTCCTTCAGAATATTATGGTCATTGTATTAAGCTGTCTTCGCCGTTGCCTTACACAAGAAAATTGACTTAGGTGTTTTTAGCTTGTTCCTGAAGGGCTTTTGAAAGAGGGAAGGCAGCTTGTTATCCCGTTCAGGCAGATGACGCCCTTTTTTTTTTTAGTTTATTTTTCCCATCTCCAGACAATATATATATTTTTTTTAAGGATCAAGAGAGTCTTTTTCCAGGGTAGTTCGAATATTGCACATGCCGCCTCTTATATGGTGCAGTAGCGGTTCTCTCAGCGGTATCAGTGTCTACATCGCATGGTTTTATATCCCATAATTTTTTTTTCATGCTTGATTAGTGTCTGCTTTTTACATCAGTTGATTGCATCGCTAATTAGTGCTTTCACAAAGGAATAAAAATGTTCGTGCTCCTCACACCAGCAGACCAAGCGTCCTCGCAGCACACAAGATAGGCCAAAATATACAAGCCATCCTTAATAGGAGTACATAAGGCCTTGATTAATCCCTTCAGTAAGAAGAACCTTCCCTAAGCCAAATCGTCTGGAAGCAGCACACGTCAGTCAGTGTAATACATCACCTCTTTCAGTGGCTTGATATGGCTGTGTGTGTGTATGTATTTACGTACCGGTATGTATGTATGTATGTAAGTACAGTATGTATCGGAGGGGTCTACTAGCACATACGTACCTTCTTACTCAGGCGGAGAGCAGCAAAATACGCTTAACCATTCCCCTGCGATAACGCCTTTCATGTTATATTCTCGTCAATTTCAAGTGGTTTGATTCAGCCTTTGACTGGCTTCTCACACACGAGGGGTTAGGTATGGCCTTCATTAACCCCTTTAGTTCATAAGGTATTTTGTGACCAGGAGAAAATTATAAGAGATAGTGGAAATAAGCAACAAAAAGTACGTCCCCGGGCTGAAAGAGTTCAAGTGATACCATACGGGTCCTGAAGGGCAGCTTATACCGTAATCTCGAAAGGTGTAATTCTCTGTGTCTGACTGTTTGTGTTTTCCTGTTTGTTTTTCTGTTTGCCTGTGTTTTGTGTGTCTGCCCGTTTCTGTACCTGTCTGTCTGTCCGTTTGTGTATACGTTTGCGTGTGTGTTTATATGTCTGTAACCACGCCCCGTATTTTCATCCGCTCGTATTTTTTGCGTTTCTGTCTGTCTGTCTTTGTGTGACTGTTCGCCTGCCCGTGCCCTCATACCTCGTGTTCTTGTCAGCTTATTTTTTCAATGTTTCTGTCCACACTTTTTAACACTTCCTACAAGTTTCGTTCTGTAAGGGTCTGATTAACATTATCTTCCAAGTACATTATTTGCGGAATCTTTGTCGATATTATAACAACATAAAGAGCATACAAGGTAATGTGTGTGTCATAGGCAAAATAAATAGCTGAGGTGAAGGTGCTTGGAAGTCTACTAAGGCGAGCACAACACGTTTCGAGTGTACAGAAGTGAGGGTCAGAAGAATGTCAGGTAAACACTCCGTTCTCTTTTTTCTACTCCTCCCTCTTCCACTTTCTTTCCTCCTCCTCCTCCTCCTCCTCCTCCTTTTCATCTTCCTCTTCAGCACACACTGGGGCCAAAGATGGTTTACCTGATTGGTGTGTGTGTGTGTGTGTGTGTGTGTGTGTGTGTGTGTGTGTGTGTGTGTGTGTGTGTGTGTGTGTGTGTGTGTGTGTGTGTGTGTGTGTGTGTGTGTGTGTGTGTGGTCAGATGTGAGTTATGGCATCACAGGTTATTGCTCTCTCTCTCTCTCTCTCTCTCTCTCCTTATCTAACTATCTATCTATCTATCTATAAATATATATATATAAAGTCCTCTTCCTCACTTCCTCCCTCCTCTCTCTTTCACCTTCCCCCCTCCCTTCTCGTCACTCCCCCTCCCCTTGTGGCCGACATCTAAGGGAGTTTGTGTCCATTTTGGAAAGTAGTAGCCCCTTAGGTGATCTCACTCCCTCCCTTACTCCATTTTTCTCTCATTCTTTTGCCTTTCTCTCTCCCTTTCCTATCTTGCTCTCTTGTCTTTCTTCTTTCCCTTTCTTCTTTCCCTTTCTTCTTTCCCCACTTCTAGTTTTCTTTTCTTTTCTTCTTTCCCTCCCTCTTCATGTCCTTGCTTTCCTCTTTTCCTTATCTCATATCCTTCGCCTTTCCTTCCCTCTCTCCCTCCACTCTCCACCATCAGTGCTCTCTTCTTTCCTTATCTTTCTCTCTGCCTTCCTTCCTTCATTCTTATCTCTCTGTTTTCCTCATTCTTTTTTATCTGCGTCCGTTCCTTTATTCTTTTTCTTTTAGTCTCTCCTTTATTTCCTCCTTTTCTCTTGCCTTCTTCTTTTTGCTTCCTCATTTCCGTACCTCCATCCTACTTTCCTTTCCCATCTCTCTTGTTTCTTTCCCTCTGATTTTTCCTTTCTGCATACCATTCTTCATTCTCTCTCTCTCTCTCTCTCTCTCTCTCTCTCCTTCCCTCAGACTTTCTCTTTTCTCTCCTATCTAAGTTTTCTTCTTTCCTCCCTTTTTTCCTTCACTCCTTCCCTTCATTTCCCCTTTCGTTCCCTTCCCCTTTCTCCCTCTTCCTCCTCCTCCTCTCTCCTCCTCCTCCTCCTCCTCCTCCTCCTCCTCCTCCTCCTCTCTTCCTTTCCTCGTACTCCATTCATTCCCCTATCTAATACTTCCTGTCAGCGTTTCTCTACCTCTGCCTCTCTCTTTCCCTCTGCCTCCCTCTTTCCTTCTGCCTCCCTCTCACCCTGTTTCTCACTCTCTTTCATCTCTTCTCCCTCTCCATCATCCCCCACTCTCTCTCCTTCTCCATTTCTCCCTCTGTCTCCTCTTCCTTCTCTCTCACCTTCTCTCCATTTCTCCCTCCCCACCTCCCCTTCCCTGCCGCTCTCCTTCGTCAGCTTCCTTCTTTCCTTCCTCTCCTCCCTTTTTCTCTCCCTCCCTCCCTCCCTCCCTCCCTTGTGATGGCTCCCTCGTCACCTATATCCCTCCACCTCTCCATCACTGTCTTCTTCCTCCCTCCCTCCCACCCTCCCTCCCATTATTTCTTCCTTCCTCCCTCTCGTGTCTTCCCTCTTCTTACTTCCTATTCCTCTTCCTACTTCCTTCTTACCTTTTATCTCATGTTTTCTCTCCTTCTGCCTTCCTTCTTTGGTTTCCTTCTGTTTACCGGCCCTCCTATGCATCACCCCTCTCTCTCCCTCCTCTCCCTTCCTTCCTCCTTCCTCTCCTCCTCCTCTCCCCTCCTTCCCCTTATCCCTCACCACTCACTCCTCCCCTTTCTTCTTCCCTCCCTCCATCCCTCTCTTTCCCCCTCCCATTCTCGCTGTCATCTTTTCTCCATCACAGTCTTATAACCTCCTCCCTCTCTCCTCCCTCCCTCCTTCCTTCCCTTCCTCCCTCCCTCTCTCCTTTTACTTTCTCCCTTTCAAACTCCTGCACCCTTTTTCCACTCTCTCTCATTTCTTCCCTCCCTCCTTCCCATCCTCTTCCTCCCGCTTTCCTTCCCATCCTCTGCCTCGCTCCTGCTCTCTCTCCCTCGCTCCCTCCCATCCTCTTCCTCCCTCCTCCCATCTTCTCCCTCCCTCTTTCCTCCACCCCTTTCTGCCTCCCATCCTCCTCCTCCCTCTTTCCCTCCCCTCTCCCCTCCCTCCCCTCCATTTCCTCCTCCATGTCTTCCCTCCTTGTATTTTTGTCAGCCTCTCATTCTTCTTCCTTCCTTCCTCCCACCCCTCCCGCGTTCCCTCCCTTCCTCCTCTCCCTCCTTTCTTGTCTCCCTGCTTCATGACTTTGTTTCCTCCTTCCTTCCTTCTGTCCTTCCTTGTTCCGTACTCCCTTCCATCCTTCCCTTTCTTTCTTTTCCCCTCCTTCCTTCCTTGCTTGCTTCCTTCTTTCAATATTCCTTTTCTTCGTTCCCTGTCTTTCTTTTCTGCCCTTCCTTCCTTCTTCCTCTCCTCATTATCCTCTTCTCTTCCCCTCTCACTTCCTTTCCTCCTTCTAGCCCTTCCTCCTCCTCGTCTCCTCTTCCTTCCTTCTGTTCTGTCTTTCCCTCTCCCTCTCCCTCCCTCCTATATCTCCACATCTTTTTCTGTGTAGTTCTGTTGTTTCTCGTTTTCTTTCTCTCTCTTTTCTGTTCATCTCTCGCGCTCTTTATATCTATCTATGTATGTCTATCTATTTATCTGTCTACACACACACACACACACACACACACACACACACACACACACACACACACACACACACACACACACACACACACACACACACACACACACACACACACACACACACACACACACACACACACACACACACACACACACACACACACACACACACACACACACACACACACACACACACACAGAGTTCAGGGCTTGCTCAGTTTTTCCTCGGAGTTCTCGCACCCCCCTTGGAAATTACACACACACACACACACACACACACACACACACACACACACACACTTTGGGGGGAGCGCACCCCTGTGGTCAAAAATCGCTGCTATAGATAATAATAATAATAATAATAATAATAATAATAATATGAATTTATATATGTATATTTTCTTCCATTTCCCTCCTAATGCTGCCCTTTTTCCCTCCCTCTTATTCTCTCTCTATCTTTCCATGTCTGCTCCATCTTCCTCCCCACCTCCTGTTTTTCTCTTCTTCCATTTCTCTTTCCCCTCCCTATTTTTCCTTCCTTCGTATTGCTTTATGCACCTACGTTCCCTTTAGATATCTCTTTCTCTCTCTTTTCTTCCTTTTCTATCCCCCTTCCCCTCCTCCTCTTCTTCCTCTTCTCTTCTCTCTCCCTTGCTCCCTTCTTCCCTCTCTCCATCTCTTCCCTCACGTACAGGAAGTGATCGCATCCCTCACACACATACAGTACGCACATATGTGCAGCAATATCTAGTTTCTCTCTCTCTCTCTCTCCCTCACGGACACAGTCTGTACACATAAATTCATTCATACACACATACTATATACATACATACATACATGAACATCCCCCACTCGGGTGTGTG
The DNA here is from genome assembly GCF_032717465.1 of Coenobita brevimanus. NCBI lineage: Eukaryota > Metazoa > Arthropoda > Malacostraca > Decapoda > Coenobitidae > Coenobita > Coenobita brevimanus. The sequence goes on along the minus strand of NC_136959.1, from coordinate 69,038,509 downwards.
TGTGTGTGTGTGTGTGTGTGTGTGTGTGTGTGTGTGTGTGTGTGTGTGTGTGTGTGTGTGTGTGTGTGTGTGTGTTCTTTCTCTGCTACGTAAATGTTAATGCGACCTGCTCCTCGCTCCTGAAGGCCTGCCAATAACAAAGCTGGAGGGGGAAATGAACTGACACCATTCCTTAATTCACTGCTACTGCTCAGTTACATAGGTAGGTAGGTAGGTAGGTGGGTTGGTAGGTTGGTAGGTAGGTGGGTTGGTAGGTAGGTAGGTAGGTGGGTTGGTAGGTAGGTAGGTAGGTAGGTGGGTTGGTAGGTAGGTAGGTAGGTAGGTGGGTTGGTAGGTAGGCTGAAGGTATGTTGGTAGGTGGGCTAGAAGGTAGGGTGGTTGGCAGGTGGGTAGGTAAGTAGATTGGTAGAGCAGTGGAAAACATAAGAAAACAGAAGCAGTTCTTTTATACGCGTACTGTACACCTCAGCTACGAAAATAAGACAGGGATAGCAAACAATAAGATTCTCCTGTGCCCATCAGAGAGCCGAAACTGGCAGGAAAAAGTGAGAAGAGCCACACTGTGTAGGTAAACTGGCATGAGAAGTTATTAGGAAGCGGACGAAGAAAAAAAAAAAACATTACCTTAAAGAAACCAGCGAAAGAAAAATGTTTAAAAAAATCACACTTATTCTGTACAGAGCGTCTTTGATTATGAGTCCTAACCCAAGCCTAATCCTATCCAGCCAGATCCTGAAATCCTCTCATGAAGGAACACCTACCGCATCCCTAGGCAGCTTGTTTCACTCATTCACTAATCCACATACAGAGCAATTCCTTCCTATCTCCCTGCCAATACGAAATGGCTCTAATTAAAAGAACACAAAGAAAAATGTGTATTCTCTCCTGCAAAATCAATCACAGAACTTTACCAATAGTATCTTTGTTAAAATCCTCGATCCACTCAGGCACTGTAATTAAATCTTCCCTTAGTCTCAGCCCTTCTGGTGTAAATTTGACTTCTTTTAATCAGTTCTCGTAGGGAGGGTTCTGAGTCCTGAGAATAATTTTTTGCATCCTTTGAAGGAATTATTATGCACCTTTTACGTGTACCATAACATTATTCCTTATCCAGACATGTAGGTAGGTAAGTAGGGAGGTAGGGGAGTAGATTTGTAGGTAGGTAGGTAAGTAGGTTTGTAAAGAAGTGTGTGGGTAGATAAGTAACCTGATAGCTTGGTAGGTAGGTAGGTTAGTAGGTACGTAGGTAGGCAGATGGTTTTTAAGTTGATTGGTTGGTAGTTTGGTAGGTAGACTGATAGGGAGGCAGACTGATAAGTAAGTAGGTGAGTAGATAGCTGGGAAGTAGGTTAGTAGGTAGTTGAGTAGGTGGGCAGATAGGTCAGTAAGTAGGTAGGTAGGTAATATGATGGGGAGGTAGAGGTGGGTAGGTAGGTAAGCAAGTCGGTCGGTAAGTTTAGTAGGTAGATAGGTAGGCAAAGGACGTGGGTTGGTAAGTAGGTGGGATCGTAAATTAGTAGGTAGGTAGGTAGGTCGGTAGGTAGGTAAAGTCGTTAGGTAGGTAGGTACGTTGGGTAATATTTAGGGAAGTAATTGGGTAGGTAGGCAAGAGGAAGAGGGAAGGAGCGGAAGAAAAATGGGAATGGACAGGAGAAGGAAATAAGACGATGGAGTAGGAGGCAGTGAGAGAGAGAGAGAGAGAGAACCACTTTTCCTCGTCTATTTCCTCATACTTTCTTCCTAATCTCTCTCTCTCTCTTTCAGGGCGCTATACACACAAACATTCGGACTTAATCTAGATGAATGTGGGTCAAGTTTACTCAGGGGATTGCGGCCAGGCACTTAGATAGATAGGTAGGTTAACAGATGGATATTTATTAACTCGTGTTTACTGTAAATGTGTGTGTGTGTGTGTGTGTTTAGATAGATAGATAGACGTAGATATACATACACATATGGGTAGGCAAGACAGACAGATAGATAAACAGATAGATACAGGTAGGTGAAGATAGATAGCTGCCTCCACACCCATTAATATACATACCACAGCATTGGCATTAAATTCGGCCATCCATGCAAGTGTGGGTGGAAGTGGGTGGAGAGAGAGAGACTGGGTAGAGACTGTTTTCTTTATTTTCCTTGACGTTCCTGGCTGCACAGAACCCATGTTTGAGAGAGGCTGAAGATGGGGTAAAGAAAATAACCCCAGCTCAAACCTGTCTCCCTGTCCCACCCAACATTTCCACCTGTCGTCATGGATCACAGGTAAACAGACAGGCAAATGGAGCGTACACATTCGAAGTTTATTTATTGACCAAAAGCTTCTGCATCGTAACACATTATTGTTTACATTTGAAAGAACACAGAAATACAGAGGAATTTTTGTCCAGAGTATATGAGTACTCCTCTTATATAACACGTACTGTATATACATGCATACAAATATACATATATATATGCATACATACGAGTACACATTACACACACACACACACACACACACACACACACACACACACACACACACACACACACACACACACACACACACACACACACACACACACACACACACACATATATATATATATATATATATATATATATATATATCATTAATACATGCATAGACTTAGAGAGAGAGAGAGAGAGAGAGAGAGAGAGAGAGAGAATTTTCAGACTCGAGGAATTAGATGTAAATTCAACTGATGGTTTCAGTATGAGCTTTTTGTTTTTAAATTTCTAAGTGGAGTAAAATCGTCTGGAGTCAAGATTAAATTAATAGGTCGTCGTACTGAAAGGGTTAATTCTGTCTTATATTATTCCTTTGGTCTTGTTACGACCAGACGATTTCATTCATCTCAGTAGACTTATGGGGGGTGGAGGGGTTAGATAAAGCCAACATGATAAACCCCTTCACTACTAGAGGATTCTTCTAAGCTGAATAAAATCGTCTGGTGGAAGCAAGAGGTTAAAGAGAAATGCTGAAATATTATACGTGATCAATACTGGTCTACCCTCCCACCCTCTGTCTGTCTTCTTTCCTCCCTCCCCCTGTGTTTGTCTATCTCCCTCCCTCAGTCTCTCTCCCTCCCTCTGTCTCCCTCCCTTCCACCTTCCCTCTGTCTGTGTTTGTCTCCCTCCCTCCCTCTGTCTCTGTCTTCCACCTTGTCTCCCTCCCTCCCACTGTATTTTATCTTCCTCCCTCCCTCCCTTTGTGTCTATCTCCGTCTCCCTCCCTCCCTTTGTGTCTATCTCCGTCTCCCTCCCTCCCTCTCGCCCTTCCTCCTTCGCTCTTTCAATATTAGCCGCATAACCTTCACCTGCATTAATAACAGTCAAGAGGCTTAACAGAATAAAATCAGTCGAAGTGGCTGTTGATTTTGCTAATGAAACTAATGGTTAATAAATGAGACGTGGTTAGTTCAGCCAATTTTAGGTGCCATTACATCTATTGATCTGTCATTTCATCCATTAAAGGAGGACAGATACATCGTCAGGGATCACACCTTTATAACTGCAGTAATCGGTAGCATCCGTCGCTGCTTCCTCGCATACCCTTCCCCCTCATGCCCGTCCTCACCCCACCCTCATAGCCTGCCACTTACGCCAAATTTAAGAATCGTTGGCATCCGTTCTTGTTTTCCTTCAGACCATCCCCCCTTGCCCCACCCCATCCCCTCTCCCCCTTTGGCACATCCCCATCTGTTCTTCTGTTTCATGATTTCAAAGTTTTCCACGTCATGTGCTGGAAGAAAGTTAAGAAAGACTATTTCGATTTTTTTTTAAATTCATGAGTAGGATAATATCAGTTGTCTTGCCGACAAAGTTAGCACTTTTCATGTTAGCTTTTAATGAAGAAAGCAGCTAGGAATGATCAGTAGTGGTTACTGCACCACACACAAGTGCACCACACCAGTGTAATGGCTTCAAAGTCTTTCACACCACAATTGGGCATACCAGTCATTTCGAGATGACTCGCTAAATTCTGCTCATTTTCACATCCCTCGTGCTCAGGTGTTCTGGTAGAGGGGGAGCACTGTGTATAGATGTTAAAAAACAAGTTTTGGGAATGTAAAAACATTTTTTTAATTGGATAATAACCGTGAAGGTGTGCATTGTAGGCCGGACGGTAGCCGTGGTAATAGTATTTATTAAGTTCGCTGTAACGCCTTTATTCTAGCATGACAAAGATCCTTAACCCCCTCTAGGTTGGTAGATAGCCAGGTGTTGTCAGCTTGGAGGGTCAGTTTAACTAGTAGGCAAGGAGTCTCATTCCTGCCACGTAACTTAGGCACATCTAATTTCACATACCCATGACTTAGGATTGAAGTTGTGAGGGTGGCAGTTCCGTTAGGGAAAACAAACCAACTGGACATCAGAGCACAGATAACAGACAGGTGGGATGGGCAGAGAGGAGTGGATGGGTCGGACTATGATGGTTGTGGGTGATGGGGGATGATGGGTGAGGTGAAGTATACCTTGTGAGGTAGATGCTGTAGAGTATCCGATATGGTGTAGGTTACAGATGCCAAAGAGGAATGTGCAGGAAGGGAGAACAGCATTTAATACCAGTTGGAGAGAAGGAATGATTGGAACGAGCTGGGGTGGTGCTGGAGCCTGACGTAATGAGTATACCCTGAGGAGACGGGCGTTGTACCTCACTTGGTAAGGTGTAGGTCATGGATTTCGCATATTAATTGGGTGGGAATAGCAAGAAATCAGTGAGGCGAGTCAAGAGGGGGAGCAGGACCCAGTGGAAAGGTAATGGCTGGTGGGGCGGAGGCAAGATGAGGACGCAATGTGAAGATGGGACTTGGCCGTCGTTGTATTAGGGATATTCAAGTCACAGATTTTTCTTAGAGAGTCGGTATGGGAGGACGAAAGTGTGGAGTGGACGGGATGATGATGGGTGACGGTGAGGGTGGGATAGTACACCCCGTGAAGATGAGTGTTGTAGGTTGGGTGTGGTGGGTGTAGTGAAAGATTTAACCCCCTTCCTTCAGATGAAGTGTACCTAATTTTGTTCTTGCTATATCAGTGTGACTCTATTCAGCTGATGATAGATTTTCGAACTGTTGGATGTGGATATAACCTTCATTAACCCCTTCACTACTAGAGGTCTGGCCCAAGTAAAATATACAGTATTTGGGTGGTAGAATTAAAAAAAAAAAATACGTCGTTGCATTACTTGAACTAAATCAAAGTTTTCTCCTAAAAACAAAAAAAAGAGCACACACACACACACACACACACACACACACACACACACACACACACACACACACACACACACACACACACACACACACACACACACACACACACACACACACACACACACACACACACACACACACACACACACACACACACACACACACACACACACACACACACACACACACACACACACACACACACACACACACACACACACACACACACACACACACACACACACACACACACACACACACACACACACACACACACACACACACACACACACACACACACACACACACACACACACACACACACACACACACACACACACACACACACACACACACACACACACACACACACACACACACACACACACACACACACACACACACACACACACACACACACACACACACACACACCACAGGACTTTCACAACATAAGCACACAATTAAAACTCTGGACTTACCCCTCTGACTCCGCAAACGTTTTATTTTTTCATTAACATTTTCCAGTAGTGACAACTAATGCGAGCACACTGGATTTAACACTTCCACAGGCCAGGGTATCGTGGGCTGTGTTACTTGCTGTGCTAAGTTTTGTGCTGTGCTGAGTTTGGCGGTGTTTGGTGGGGGCGGTGATGGCGGTGGTGTGGGGACTTGCGGTAAAAGTGTGTTTGAAATGTGTGTGGTAAGGGAGAAGTTGGCTGCGGGTGTGGGTGGAAAGAGAGAGAGAGAGAGAGAGAGAGAGAGAGAGAGAGACTGAATGAGTATTGTTGAGAAGTTGGTGACCATGAGTGGGAGGGAGAGAATGAATGAGAGGTTGATTGAATTAAAGTTAGAATGAGAGAGAGAGAGAGAGAGAGAGAGAGAGGGAGGGAGAAAGAGAGAGAATACCAGGGAGAATAAGGGAAAATAAAGGAGAGCGTGGGGGAATAAGGGAGTGAGGGAGAATAAAAGAGAATGAGGGAAAGCAAGAAGGAAGAATAAGAGAATGCAATATCCGCGCCTACCAGTTGGTCTATGGGCAGAACGTGTGACCTTGCCCTGTTGCCTTATCCTTCGATCGGGTGGTATTTCATTCTTGTCTGATCCTTAACACTTCCACAGAGTCTGGCCCAAAATTAACCCAGGCTGCTTGAGTTAACCTTGCCCTGGGACTTTGACATATGGCCATTCTCTGTGACTTTGATGATTGATTGATTGTTCTCAAAATCGAGTCTTTTATCATTGCTTTACTGTGAACCCTTCCACAAAGTTTGGTGTCAATTGAATATAAACTGTTAGTTGACCTTGCCGTATAACCTTGACCTTTGACCTATTGTTCTAAAAAACACACACGCAGATCAACCTCTTGTCTGATCCTCAATCCTTCCACCAAGTTTGGTTCAAATCAGATCAAAATTGCTCTAGTTATTTTGATCACACACAGACACGCCCGTTGAACTTTTGCCTTGTCGTGTGACCCTGACCTTTGACTGAGCGTTCTCAAAATCGTATCCCTTCCTTCGTGCCTTACCCTCAACCCGTGCGCTAAGTATGGTGTAAATTGGGTGAAATCCGTTTAAGTTGACCTTGCATGGTGAAACATTGTCTTAGTTCTGTAACCTTTCAGTCAATAGATCAGTCTCGTAGCTTCCCCTCAACCCTTCCGCCAAGTATGGTCAGATTCGAATTAAACCTTCTTAGGTTATTTTGTTCACATATGTCGAGTAAAACATAGTTCCCGCTCATGCAAAAAGAGTAGGAATAAGGGAGAGTATGTGAGAGTAAGGGAGAATAGTGGAGGGTAAGTGAGAATAAGAGAGTGATGAGGAGTGTGGGGGAGAATAAGGGAGTGTTGGGGAGAGTGAGGGAGAGGGCAGGTGGTGTGGCCGTAAAAGTTGGTGTTATTGTGTTAAAGGCCAGCTCAGCCCTCTGCCATATCCCCCCCCCCTCTCCCTTTTGTCATCTCCCTCACTCTCTCTCTTTTGTCATCTCCCTCTCCCTGCCTTCTGTCATCCTCCCTCTCCCTCTTTTGATATATCTCCCTCTCTACCTCCGTAACACCCTCCCTCCCTCCTGTCCTTCTATTCATCTTGCCCTCTCTCCCTCCCTCCATTTTTTTTCTCCCTTCTTCCCTCCCTTCCACATCCATCCTCTTTCCTCTTTTCTGTCATCTCTCCCTCCCTCCATTTTTTTAATATCTCCCTGTCTCCCTCCCTTCCTCCATTTTCATACATCTTCCTTCCCTCCCGCCCTCCCCTTCCGTCATCCCTCCCTCTCTGTTGTCATTTCTCTCCCTCCTCCTTCCTTCCCTGCCTCCCTCTCTGTTTCCTTGCCATTCTTCTGTTAGTCCTCCCTCCCTCCCTCCTCCTCCCTCTCTGCCTCCCTTTTGATATATCTCCCTCCTTCCCACCCTCCCTCCCTTCCTCTCGCCAACTAAACCTTTCAACAACCCTCTCCTAAGTCATATCTCACTACCTCCCTTCCCTCCTCCATTCTCTCCCTCCCTTCTCTTCCCCTCTCCCTTTTCTCTCCTCTTTCTCTCTTCACGTTTCCTACCTCTCCCTGTCTTCACTTCTCCCATCTCATCTATTTTCTTTCTCCCTTCTCTCTTCCTTCCTTCTCTCCCTTAATTCACTTCCTTCGCCCTGTTTCCTCTTCCGTTTTCTCCCTATTTACCCTCATTTCCTTCCATTTCTTCCTTCTGTCTTAAAATTCCTTCTTTCTCCCTCCCACCATTCCATTTGTTGATATGTTTACCGTCTCTCTCTCTCTCTCTCTCTCTCTCTCTCTCTCTCTCTCTCTCTCTCTCTCTCTCTCTCTCTCTCTCTCTCTCTCTCTCTCTCTCTCTCTCTCTCTCTCCCCGCTACTAAGATTAAGGAGAGCTCTGGGGTATGATTTTCAGCTTCTCATCTTTCATGGGTGTTCGCGCTTGCTTCAATAAATCCTGGCTGCTGTCTTACCTATTCTCTCTCTCTCTCTCTCTCTCTCTCTCTGTTTATCTATCTGTCTATCTGTATCTGTAAGAGAGAGACTGTCACTACTATACTTGCTTCACTTTGACTTGGTGGAGATTTGCGTCTTCTTATATGTTATATTTCCCGTAGCTCCGTGGTGAAATAATACGATACTGTGGCTCTTTGTCCTTTCCACAGCACTTCTTCCTGATTAGCATTGTATTCTGGTGTTAATGTCTTGGTTACGCCTCAGTGACAGGCTAAGACATCACTTCGGCTCTGTCTCCTTTCCATGGCACTTCTTCGTGACTGGTGTTCTATTTTAGTATTATCTCGTTATGGCTCAGCGTTCTAGATGGACAGGTGGCAGTTTTTGGACAAGGTGAAATGAACAGAGTACAGAGTGACACCGGAGTACTCTCGAGGTGGATAAGAATGATTTTGATAAGAGCTGGAACTCATCTTTCACAAGCCAATAGACTGAAATATCCTGACCGTCCTCCTTTGCTGATCTTATTTGTACTGACTCTGTGACTAGGCCAGCATCTTAACATTTTCCTTAATCTCTTTACACAGAATTTACATGCGCAGTACACACACACTTTTCGAAAACGGATAACAAAACTTTTTACTCTTTCTACCCTACACCCGCCTGCTCAGTACCCACAGTTCATTCGTCCCACAAGTACGTGAGAATATTTTACACAGCAACAGTGCCTGAGGATGACCTGGGGATGATGGTGCCATAAATATTCCCTTCGGTGACCTTTTCCCCTTGCTGACCCCCCGAGAGGTCTGGTGATTCATTTTCTGTTCATTTCTGCAGCATACGTAGCTTTACCTTATAGTTCGTTGGAAAATCACCTCCGCTACTCACAACCTCGACTATCGCAGGTCTTTTTCTAGAGGAAGACTGGGACTCGAAAAAAAAAGGGAGTCTACATTATGGATCTTCGCACAGTCAATAGGCATCTGAGTTTTCTGTTTCCTCTTCCTTGCTGTATTTTCATTTCCTTTCAGCCTGTCAACTGACCAACTAACCATCCAGCCATCAAACTAGCTAACCTTTCAACCCATCAGCGTGCAACTATCATTTTTAGCAAACCATCCATCCATCCATCCATCCAATCAACCTTCCGTCCATCCATCCATCCATTCATCCAGTTTACCAACCAACCAGTCAGCAACTAACCAGCTGTACTCGTATGATAAAACGAATGTACCTTTCAGCCACTCCGTCAAACACCCCACTTTCCTATCCACCTTCCTGCTTACCAACCTACCTACCTGCTGTACCTACTTACCTGCCTGCTTATCTATCAACCTACCTACCTGATGGCCCTCTCTCCTTCTTCACGGCTTCCATATCTGCCTGCCTGCCTACCTACCTTGCTACCTACCTACCCTACGCTGCCTAACCTTCCTACCTACCTACCAGCCCACCTACCTGCCTACCTACTACAGCCAGATAGTGGCTTAGAGCTGAAAAGGGAAAACAAACAGAAGTGAAATAAAAACTGTCCACTTGACTGTTTTCTTTGCGTTTAGGCGGTAGCTGTAGTATAAGTGTGTTTGCCTCCCCCCCCCTCTCTCTCTCTCTCTCTCTCTCTCTCTCTCTCTCATGTGTGTTTGTCCACCTGATCATATATACCTTAATCCGTTCATTTGTCTGTGTCTGTCCGTCTGTCTGTCCATACATTAGTCAACCACCCTATCTTTATCAGTAGAAATACCTGGATCTATCTATCTGTCTATATGTATATATTTATCTATCTATCTGTGTATCTGTCAGTTTCCAGCGTGCCGTCAGCCTACTTATGTGGCCCTATGGAGGGGAGTGGAAGGGCGGCTCTATTAATTTACATCTATTCCGCGTAGGTGGGACTTCCTTTATGGCTACGGGAGGGGCAGGGGAGAGAGGAGACGGAGGGAAGGAGGAAAGAGGGGAGGAAAAGAAAGGAGGAAGGAAGAAAGAGGGGAGGAAAGAGAAATTGATGAAAGGGGGAAAGAAGGGAGGAAGATGAGAAAAAGGAGGACAAAAGGAAGAGGAGAAGAAAGAGAAAAAGAAGAAAGGAGGAAAGAGGGGAGGAAGATGAGAAAAGAAGGAAGGAGGAAAGGGGAGGCAGATGAGAAAAAGGAGGAAGGAAGAAAGAGGGGAGGAAAGAAGAGAAAAAGAAGGAAGGAGGAAAGGGGAGGCAGATCAGAAAAAGGAGGAAGGAAGAAAGAGGGGAGGAAAGAAGAGAAAAAGAAGGAAGGAGGAAAGAGGGGAGGAAAGAAAAAAATGGAGGAAGGTAGGATCGGGGAGGAAGGAAGATGGCAAGGAAGAGGAGGAAAAGAGGGGAGGACAGGAGTAGGGAGAGAAGTGTAAGAGAAGAGAGGAGGGGAGAGGGGAGGGATGGTGAGTGAGATGGGAGGGAAGGGTAAGGGGCGGAGAGAGGAGGGGGAGGGCAGGGAGAAGAGAAGTGAGCGAGAGGGAGGGAGGGAGGGAAGAACTGTAAGATGGAAGGAGAGGGGGAGAAGGCGAAGGAAGGAGTGGAAGGAGGATGAAGGATGGGACGGATATCGGAAAAAATTAAATGGTAAAGGAAAAGAAGAAAGGAGAGAAAAATATAGGAGTGGAAAGACGAGAAGAGAGAGATAAAAAGACAAAAGAAAGGAGAGGGAAGAACAGTGGAGAGGGAAGACTGGAGAGAAGAGAGGGAAGAAGAGGATGGAAGTGAGGAGAGGAGAGGAGGAAGGAAGGATGGCGAGGAGAAGAGAGAAGGGAGAGAGGAGAAAGGAGAGGCAAGGCAAAAAGAGGAGAGAAGGCAGGGGAAGAAGGAAAGAGAAAAGATGTGAGAAATAAGAGTTAGGAGGAGAAAAGATAAGGCAAGAGAGGAGGGAGGGAGGGAGGAGAGAGGCGAAAGAGAGGAGAGGAGGGAGGGAGGGAGGAGAGAGGCGAAAGAGAGGAGAGGAGGGAGGGAGGGAGGAGAGAGGCGAAAGAGGAGAGGAGAGGCGAGGCGAGAGGAGAGAAGGTCGGGATGGGGAAGGAAAAATTGGAAGAGAAAGTATGCCCGTAAAAAATATATTACCTTTTTGTCTGTCCCGTGTATCTATCTGGCTGTCTATCTATCAGTTTATCTACCCCTGTCTGCTTGTAATTCTCTCTCTCTCTGTCTGTCTGTTAGTCTTTGTTTATCGTTTTTTGTAAGCCTCTCTGTCTCTCCTTCTATTTATCTATTGATATATATTACTGTATGTCTGTTTATCTATGTATGTCTAAGTCTATCTCCTTCTGTCTATCTATCTATCTGTCCGTCAATCTGTCTGTCTTCATGTTTATCTCTCTGTCTGTCTGTCATCATCTGTTCAGTATATTTATATTGCATGTTTCGTTACATTCCTCTCTCTCTTTCGGTCTCTCTACATTTGTGTTTATGCATGTGTTGTGCAGTATTGAATTTACAGCATAAAAGGGATGGATCACTAAGGCTCGGAGGGAAGTTGTGAGCTGGTTGAGGCCTCAGAGGTCATTAACGCCAGGATTGGAAGGGATTTTTAAGAATTTTCCTTGGATTAATGTCCATCGCTGCACCAGATGCCCTGTCAGGTTTTCCACAAGCCACCACCATGAACAGGCCACCTCCAGCCCCTTTATGAGATGAAGCAGCGACTACGGCAGGCAGATCGTTTGGCCTTTCTGCTCTTAAACAGGGCTTTCCTACCTATTTCTGAAGTACCCACACTGTCCTCTACAGCCAGCACAGCCTATAACATCACATTCTGACATTAGGCCCCTCTAGTTTTCTTTTTAGCGATAGGGTACTTAGTAAGAAGGCGCTGTAGAAGGAAAGGCCTCTACAAGCATCCTCAAATCCACCAGCACTTCATCAGGCCATCCTACAACTCCCACAAAAAGACCCGTCTCACCCAGTGGAAGTTTGTTCGGTTGCCCCAGCAACACTCGAAAATCCTTTGAAGGGACGCAGTGCAGGTCACAGAGCAAGTCAGGTCTTCAGACGTCTGTACCTTTTATCAGCAGCCCTCCACCGCATCTGCTGACACTCTCCAGAGCTTCCCCACTAGATCTATCCAGCTGTCTGGTGCAGTCTTCGTCAGCAGATACCATCATCATCATATTGTCACCTTGGGACAGGTCTATAGGTATCTAGGATACTGATGCACTATATGTGTTTACCTGCCAATATGGAGATCCTCCGTAGCAACCCTCGTGTTGGGAGATGCAAAGCTTGCATCAACTACCAACCACAGGCTAAACTGGCCTAGAGAAGCTCCACAACTACCTTTTTGCAGCAGGAGGTGTAGGGTGATTGTGTTTGGCCTGTCCTTGTGCAGTGTGGATTGACCGGCAGCCAAGTTCCTGCAGCACAATACAGTGCATGGCCCCGCTCTGACTATATCAGGGCAGGTATTCTCGTTGGTTAAAGAGACTCCCTAGCACCTCTTCCTTACCAGTTTATTTCTACATGCGGCACGTTCATGTTCTCTCGTTTGTTGCTTACCTGTGGGGCCTCCAGTGGTCGTGTTGGTGGACCGTGCACCTACTGATCCTCTTGATCTGGGTCCAGTTTCACCCGGGGGCGGATATTTAAGAGAGGGCAGTAGTGTTTTTTTTTTTTTTTTTTTTTTTTTTTTAATGTGTTCGACTCTGGGCATAGGCTTCACAGCCTGCTATCAAGGCCCAGTAGGCCTCCTACACAACATACACCTCCACATGTGCTTCTTCATAGCCTATTACATATTTGCGTACTGTCAGAATTCCTTCGAGGACATATACGAACTCTCTCACTCACAAACACAGCCACTCCAGCAACACTTAATTCCACATACACTTCCATACGCTGCACTCCAGAAGCTTTCCATGTCTACACCCATGCGTGGAGCAGTGGGTGAAGGCGGGCCATTTTTCTAATTAGAGAAAGTAGTGTTCGTCGTTCCTATGGATCAGTTGCCTTTCAGAACTCATAAAACGCGGCCTGAACGTGTATAGGAGAGCTGGTCATCAACGTCAGCACGTGTAAGCTGGCCGTGGTAACACATTCATTGCTTATAATTACTGTATTTGCTAATGTTTACAATCTACCTCGATATTAGAAAACCCTAGGTATCGTAAACGAGAATATCGAGGTGTAGTATACAAAATGAATTGTTAGGAAAGAGGTGTGAGAAAACGAATTAGAAATCCTCCTTAAGTATCCAAGGTTAAGGCCCTAGGATGCGTGTGGTGCCTCACAGCCCCAGGATCATACACTGTGTTACCGCGTTAAGTTATAAGCCCCGGTATGACCACTACTCATCACACTGTCTTGGGATTAGTTTTATCATACCCTTGTGTGTGTACAGTAATCAGTGAAGACTAGAATGTGTTTCTTTGTAGTTTTAGAATAACGTTTTTTGTTGCATGGCAGTACACTACCTGTATTTCAGTTTTATCAGGCCATCAATCTGTCTGTCTATCTAGTGTATATCTACCTGTCTATCTATACATACATACATGCATACACACACATGCTTGTCTGTATATATCTATCTGTCTACACTTCTCTGTATAAACCTACATCTCTCTTCACCTGTCTGTATGTCGGTGTCTCTTTTTATGTATACTAATTTGTAGTATATAACTGCCATATCTACTGGTGCTCTCTGTCTATCCAGCTTGTGTATATATATCTGTCTGTCTATTTGTATCTACCGGTGTGGTGGGGTCCGGAGCGCGCGGCAGGGTAGGAATGTTGGAAAGGAATGGTTATGAGCCCGCCCGCTACCACAACTACCACCATCGCTACCACAATCCCCCCCACTACACAACCCATCTTTATATTTATATCCGGCTGTAAGGTTGGAGGCCGCACCTACCACACCTACCACCACCGCTACCACAACAACCACCCACCACTACTAAAATCATCCGCGGTACAACTATCATCATTACCACTACCACTACAGAAACTACCACCATCTCATGCAACCACAACTAATATCAACAACCACAACTACCACCATCCTTAGCAACCACAACAACCACAATTACCACTCTCATTTGCTCCTTAATACCACCATCACTACCACAATTACCACCATCCCCAGTTACCCCAACTACCACCCTCGTTACCACAATTCCACTTAAGCCTTTTATGTCACATCCGCCTGTTACGTTGGAGGGTCATTCCTGCCACAACTACCACCAACACTAGCTACCACAACTACCACTATCACCACCTACCACAACCACCACCATCACAAGCTACAGTAACTACGACCATCAACGACAATTACCACACTTACCATAACTGCTGCCGTTAGTGACTACCATAACTACCATCATCACCAGCTACCATGACTGCCATTATCAGTAGCCACCATGACTGCCATTATCAGCAGCCACCATGACTACCATTATCACAAGCTACTACAACTACCATCATCACTAGCTACCACAACTACCGCCATCTCCACCTACCACAACAACCGCCATCAATGCCTACCACAACTACCGCCATCACCACCTACCACAACTACAGCCATCACTGCCTACCACAACTACCGCCATCATCACCTACCACAACTACAGCCATCACTGCCTACCACAACTACCACATCACTATCTACCACAACTACC